>NC_056737.1:1470013327-1470313327 GCF_019279795.1 Protopterus annectens
TAGACACCCACTCCTCACAAGTACTAGTACTCTAGCATATCAGGGTAGAGAAGTAGCTAGGGAATTTTATGGCATGAGTGAGGCCCTCAGTAGGAGCCCCCTCTTCCCATTGAGTGTGTGACCCAATTACTACACCTTGTCATGGCCAAGTTACAGCTTTTAACGTTTGCAACTTTCTAGCATCTCCCATGTGAAAATATATGTATGAATCTGTGTGTGTGGGGGCTGGGGGAGGGTAAAGAGACAATAGCAGGAGCATCTTGACTGTGATGGGTAGATGGTACCACTGCTCCCTATGAGACTACCAGATTTCAGGTGTGCCACTCACATTTTAGGATAATTGTCAAGAAAAAAAATTGGCATGTTCCTAAGCTAAGCTGACTAAAAACTAGCATAACTGCTTTGTACAACCAAAACTCTGTATATTTTACCTCATGGCTGAGAGGGTTAACACATACACATTTGGTGTCAAAGTTATTTTAGGCTGAATAATTGCAATCCCAGTGTCCTTACCACTGACCACCAAAGTTATCAGGGGGATAGCAGCAGTGCCATGACTGTGAGCTGAGCATAACATCATTGCCAACAGTGTAACCTCCAGGTGGCAGGGCACTACATATTCTGTCTTCAGAATGACTGGCACAGATGTGGTTTGAATCTAGCCACTGACAACATAACAGCAAGAAAGTAGACATAAACCTGTTAGAAAGTACAACCTGGTCCAAAGAGCATCAAGGGAATATGTACTGTTGTCATGGGTATGGGCTTTCAACATCCACACTTTAACCGGACTGTACAGAAGCCACTTGCAATGCCGAGTCTTTGGCTAAGCACCCCTTCTGGCCAACACTGTAACTGTATAGTGTTAATAGTTTTCATACTGATAACATGATGGCCAAGCTCTATCTTATATAATTTATAAAGCAACAAATAGCTGCTGTACTTGTATGGCATCTTCACTAGCTGGACAGGTATTTTTTTTCCAAGTAAGAAAAACAACAGGCCTTAAGCTAAAAAAGCACTTCCCATTTAGTAGTTTGCTTTGTTACAGTGTTGCACGCATTTATTGCTTTTGTCCAGGTATTACTTCCTCCCTGCCAAATAAATAAATACACAGTATCATCTTTTAATGCCCCACCCACTACAATCGCCACCCTAATAAGTGTTCAGTCCTTTGATTTAGGACAGAGCCTGAGGCTCGTAGTAATGCAAAATCTAAATGCAAGTTTACTTTTGCTTTTCTCTAAGCAGAAACGGGGGGGGGGGGATCTATTAGCCATTGCAAAACTGCACACAATGTTTTGTTCAGCTTTACTTTTAATTTCATAGGTTCATAGGAGCTTAATGGGCTAGCGTCCCAAAAACCTTTAAAAGCCTAGCCAGATTAATCCCAAGTATCTGCATTTGCTCTTTTTTGGGTAGCTCACAGAATGAATTTATGAACAGAGCAGATCTGAGATCAACACCGGCTACCCCTATCCAAGAGACACATGGGTGCCACCCCAAGGGCGAATTTGTGGTCTCCCATACAATTATCTAGGCTACATTTGAATAGGGTCAGCAAGTAGCTCTGTTTTACATGAACATGGAGGCTATTCCAGAGAAGTGGCAGTCTCTGGGAGACAAATCTGTCTCTCCAGCATGATTTGTTAATGCCACTAGCTAGGCTGAGATCCTTAGAATGAGTGACTCTTCAGCCATTTAATTTGTGGATGTGCAGCATTTCCATTAGGGCAAGGTTGGAGATTGCCCTATAGGCTGGGCACAAGTCACCTCTCATCAGCCTATAAGATACAGAATAAAGTGACAGAGCTTTCAGGCTATCCATGTAGCTCATGGTTTGCTGTCCCTGTATTTTCTTAGTGCGAAATCTCTGAGGTCTCTCCAGCTACTGCAGGTGCCTGGTGAGGTACATGCAAAAAGGTGCACTATACTCTATTAGTGGTCTAATGAGGGTCGAGTACAGTTTAATTATAACATCCCTTGACCTGGATGCTATGCCCTTGCTTATGAGGTGCACTACATACAAGGCTTTCCTTACCACTGTGGAAACTTGGTGGTGAAAGTTCAGATTCCTATCAACCTCTGTTCCTAAGTCTCACACCACTGGGTTGGAACTCTGGGGGGGGGGTGCTGTCAATATAATTTGTAGGGAATTCCATTATGCCAAAGGAAATAATAATGCATTTTTTTGCATTTAGTTTTAGACTTTGGCTTTGGCACAAATCATTTTTTTGTGTGTTATCCCTTCTTATAATGTGTTGACATTGTTGGGGGACCCAATATCTGCTCCCAGTTTGCAATAATCAGTGAAATTGTTGAACCAAAGGCTGAAACACATTTTAAGAAATGTTGCTATTTGAATTCAGATAAGTAAATCTGGACATTATTTTTGTCATGTCACAGGTTAGTATTAGGGTAGCTGCCCTTGTGGGCCACTTTAAGCATAGCCAAAATTCCTTTTAACCCTGTGCATTGTGACTGTAAGGTAAGCACTTTAACCATTATACTAACCTCAAAATGCTTTCAATAAATAAAATTGATAAATTAGCAAAGTGTTGATTATTATGAGCCCTACAAGCTGGCACTCGGGATGGCTGACCTCTTAACCCTCTCCTTCCTATAGCTTTGTTGGTTGCCATACTCTGATAGAATAACCTTTTGTACCTTTTAATCATTGTCTGTAAGTCATAGTGCTACAGATACCTCTCAGTACGTTTACACAGCAAACTCTTGGCATAATTCAGATTTTTTTTTATTAACTGTGCACTGGCAGTATTCAGATTTTTTCAGATTTGTGATTCTCTCAATGTTTCCATCACCCTCTCATGGATTCACTTGCCATCCTTGATCCTTACATCTCAATGAGTGATACAGGTTATGCTTACAAAAACTGAATATCTTATATTATAGCAAAACAGTTAGCTTAGATTTATTTTTGAATGGTAGCTCATTTTGTAACTTTATACAAGAAAGGACACATAGCTTTCCCCACAAAAGCTGCACGTGTTGCATTGTATTATTGCAGACATCTGATTTAAAATACGTTATTCAGGCAAGTGTTTCACATGATAAGTTTATGCATTACTCTGTAAGCATATAAAAATGATTCTAAAAGCATACTCAGAGCATGACACTGAATAACTTACCTATAGTTTACAGTGCAAACCATTGCATTTAAACTATACAAAATAGTATTTCATGGATTCATTGCTTTTGCCAGCTTATTTGCTTTCTTCTACTGCCAACTGGTTGAATTGTACTACTAGATTTTTTTAAAGAGGTGAAACCTTAAGAATTGGTGCAAATCTGGTGACAGTAAAGAAGTCTGTAATGCCTTGGGGGAACAAGAAAGGCCACAGAGATGTGGATATTGTAAAGAGTACCCATATATTTTAAAAAGATCTAGTATTTTTGGTCAAAAGTAAATCTGACCCCATCAAATTAATGAATCATTGTAACTGTAATTTTTGGGGAGGAGGTGTTTGTATTGCAATTTGTGATCACTGTAATTCATTCTATGTTGTAAAATGGAGTCCACTCTGAGGAAAACAATTTATGAACACATTTATGGCATTTGAAAGAGTAATGACAACAATGCACTCTTTAGACATACAGTTATGTGTTTGAATTATGGGAAATTCAGGTTAGCAGTGTTGGAGTTGGTACCACAAAATCCAAAAGGTGGTGAGTGGCAAACATTAATTGAATATAAATAGGTGGTTTGACAACTGCTCTTACATGCAGCCATGCCACCAGAATTAAATGGGAAAATCTCAATTAACAGAGTACTTAAGTTGAGAGCAACTAAGGTCTAATTTTTGTGTATTTTGGGGTTTAAAAAACATTTTAATATGCTATTTCCAACTATGTATTTTATGTATACATGTACTGAATTTTATTATTTATGTATACTGTTTTTGTGTAATTCTGTAAGACATTTCAGCACACTTATGAATATAAGTTACAAATACAAGCATATATTATCATGTACATTTTGTGTGTTTTGTGATGATTTTCAGTGTATTTATTTGATTGTTCTTGTATTTATTTTTTTAATGGTGATTGTAAAAGCTTTCATGTTTTTTGATTGTTTAGTAAGTAATATTGGCCACATGTCCACTTTTTGTTATTTAAATTATTGTTTTTGGAAGTTCAAACAACTTACTGATTTTATAGATGAAAGTGCTTAACCTTGTTTGTGATACCCAATAAAGTCAGCTTGTTTGTCTACTGTGAGGCTTCCATGTCATTGAGTCGCTGGTCTTGTGTGTGTGTGTGTGTGTGTGTGTGTGTGTGTGTGTGTGTGTGTGTGTGTGTGTGTGTGTGTGTGTGTGTTTATATGAATTTTAATGTTATTGCAAAGCATCATCTCTCAGCATGTAAAACACATTCAATAGAAATTCACCTAAAAATACCCCAGGAATGAACTTAACAAGGGTCTTGGAAAAGGGTCAAGTTAAACTACTCATGTAGCTTAAATCAATAACTGGTTTTCTACACCACAGTACTCAATAAATTACTGAATGACCATCCCATTTGCTGCTCGATTGCAGCAATAAATGAAGTATAAAAATATTGCACTGGACTCACAGAGAACCTGGCATATGTCAGAAAATAGAAGGACTTGTGGAAGTGCAAATCTCTCAGGTATATGAAATAATCATTCCCTTTATATGACAAGTAGGAATAAATAAATGATGAATTTTGAATTTCATATGAATTGAGATGAATTTTTCCATCATGAAATAAGCATGGACATTTTCAGAGCTTTAAAATTCATCTCTCAGACTTTTTTAAATCCTTGACCATCTAAACCTAGCAGCCAGGTACACTGGGACAAGGAGATTAAGTGTCATGTAATGAGACCATCATTTTGCTGGGGAAGAAAGATTTTTTTTTTCACGTGTGCTCATATCAATTACTTTAGATTATAAAAGTTACCAAGATTAAAACTGAAAGCCAATATTTTAAATCAGATGTCTGCAATTATACAATGCAATAAAACTGAAAGCCATTAGTTATGTCTACTTTGCTAAGCAGTGTGGTTAATAACAGAATTAATAAAATGATGAATTACTCAAATTTTGTTACGTATTACATTTCTAACTAGTAAAATATTTGGCATACAAAAAGCCCATAAGAGTTTTGATGAACCTCATTTAAGACAGAAGCAGGTATTTGTTCAAAATTGTATTTATTTTATTTTAATTTTATTTTAATTTGATAAATAGTAGAGTGAACTCATCTGTATACCCTTTTAAGCACATCCTTGGCCAGAATGCTTTTACAAAAAACATAGTATAGTAGTACATGACATAGAAGCAGATATATTTATTAATCTAACATATATATAAATGAAAATAAATAACAGGGAGAGTGAGAGAGAGAAAGAGAAAGATAGTTGTTTGTAGCAGCTAATGTAAATAATAATACTTAAAAAAATGTTTGCAAATTAATATTGTCTATGAAAGTGAGTGATTTGTTGTAGGCTTGCAATAAAAATCTGAATTATATAGATAACGACTGCTGGCTCTTTTCATTGAGTATTTGATCATAGATGTGAACGATTCCAAATCATATATAAAAGTAAAGATGTTCAGATAGATTAAGCATTTAGTGAAAAACAAATGTCATATCTCTTCTTTCTGTGCATCCAGAAGAAGAAAACTTTGAATGATTTGAGCATATGCTTTTAGGAAAAGTCTTTTTGCTTAGATTGTGTACTGCTGTTTTTCTTTTTTTTTTTTTTTGCATTATCATATAATGCTACTCCTGTTTTTTTTTTTTTTTTTTTTTGTGAATGCCTACATGTGTGTGTGTGTGTGTGTGTGTGTGTGTGTGTGTGTGTTTGTGTGTGTGTGTGTGTGTGTGTGTGTGTGTGTGTGCGCTCGTGCATGTGTGTGTGTGTGTGTGTGTGTGTGTGTGTGTGTGTGTGTGTGTGTGTGTGTGTGTGCACGTGCATGTGTGTGTGTGTATGTTTCTATATGTGCCTACACACGTGCTTGTGCCTTTGTCTGCTTGTGTTTTGGTGACACTAGCAGTTATCAAGTACTTACAGTAAAGCGAACACTTCATAGCAAGTGCAAACTTAAAGACAAATGTTTATCGAATATTCACAGCCTAGCATAATGCCAGTTCAGTGTTGCAGGTTAAATGACTTAAAAGCCAAAGTTTTGGATTTTGAGAGCCTTCCTTATCAAACTTTCTTAAAATTATACTATGAATATCACCAAAAATATCTATAGTTTAATGTATTAATGTACAGAGTAGTAATGCTTCCTGGCTGGTATAGCAGATGACATAAAACTGATGAAATGCAGCTTGAAGATTAATTGTTCTAATCAGTGGAGTCTCACATACTCATGGCTTGCGATTTATTACAGCGTCTAGAAAAAGTCTACAAAATACTGAAGCTGGAATCGACTAAGGACCATATAATTAATGACTCACACTTAAATACCTGAATAAAGTCAAAGAAATATTAAGCAGATGGCTTTCAAATGCATCCTCCCATGTTTCTACCACCAAGCTTTATTTGTAATTATGACCGACATGATTCTCAGTATTTTCATCACAAAAAAACAAAATCAGAACTGACAGCATAGTAAATATATAACTCATTATGCCATTAAAGCTATAGGCTGATGAACTTGATGCACCTCATCATAATTGTTTTACCTATTCCATGTCAGGTCTATTTTATATTTATTTATTATTTATTGACATTTTCTGACTGGGAAAGTCCACTGGGCTTGAGACCTATTTTCAGTGGAGGACCGGGGAGAAAAGCTCCAAGTTACAAGAAAAATCATTACATGAATTTGTAAGGAAACACAATTATACTTGTAAAGCAAGTGAAATAATACAGAAAACTATCTAAACAGCAAATATGTTGTAAAACGGCACAATACAGTAACAATGGAACATCAACAGCATAAAAGACTGACACAAAGTCAAGACTGAAACATCTAACAATGAAAACATCTAAATCCCAAATAGTTGAATCCCATAATAACAAAAGACACCACAACCTTTTTATCAAAGCAACTGAAAACAAAAGACAAAGTACTTTCTGTAATCCCCTACATTCACCTTTCTAAAGTGATGATAAATAACATCAGATGGTAATGCACACTATATATTAGGCATGTCAAGCAAACATTAGCAGTATATGAAAAGTGATACAAAGATAACAAATATGTGTACATCCACCTACAATATTATAATAAATGGAAGAAGAAAACAAGAATTACTATGATGCAGCTGATGAAATGGTGTGTGTTAAAACATTAGATGTGCAGCAATAGCTTTTAGAAAGCTTAGCATGCCATATCTGTTCTCATTGGCAAGAATGTCTTCAAAACATTTAGTCCTTTATACTAACTTCTTCTTTTTAGGTGAAGATGGACAACCAGCAGACATTTGTAGGCTTAATTCATCTACTCTGTTCTGCTCTCTAGCCAACACAGACATGACAGATAGCAAGTCAGCGATGTGTGTATTTGCCGATGTTACAGTTCTACTGACTTCTGGGTGTTTGGCAGACATAAATGATTAAGCACTGACACAGTCCAAAACCTATGGGAAACAGGGGTGGAAACTTAGCTGCTGCTGCCTTGTGTTAAATTTAAATGGCTTACCTAAAACATACCAATCTGTATAGTTAGTCAAAATGAATTCACATAGATAAAAGGATTCCTTTAGATACTGACCTGGACTAGCTGGTTGACTGTTTTTCTTATCTCACAGCTTTCTCCAAGTCCCAGTTCAACTAGCTACATTCACCCTCACTTCACTCGGGCTTACTCCGCTCCCCTACCCTACCCCCATTCCCACTCCCCACTTTCCTCAAACTTATAGATTCAAGTTAATTAAGCCCACCCACACAACCACTCACTTTTCCTCCTTCCAGACAATCCTAGCTATCCAATCACTCAAAACTACCTCCTCCACTCTAGTACTATTAACTCTTAACTACCCTCACTTTTTTCACTCAACATGCAATATATTACTCATCCTACTTAACTCCTTCCTTCTACTCTTTCTTATTCCACATCCTATCACTCTCCTACTATCTCCCTCAATCACTACATTCCATTAACCTCTATAAACTTCTCAGTAGCTCCCTCACTGTTTACTCACTTTCAAACTCTCTTACATAAATTTAAAATAATACCCTCTCCCTCTTCCCCCAACAAAATCTAAACCCAAACTTCTCGTCTGCAAACCCCTTACCACAGCATACAAACCCTCCTTTCCAAGCCTTCTGATAGCCAGTGATATTCATGCCAACCATGGCCCACCCCCCCCAGCCCAACCACAGGGACCCATACTCACCCCTTTAACACCTCTACTACATTACCAGACCATTCTCCCTCCTCGCCCCCCTATACTCCTTATCCAAACTCCTCAACCTCACACCCCAAAATCTTGAAAATACTCACCTTCAATATTCAAAGCATTGCTGACAAAGTTACTTCTTCCCATGCCCTTATCTCTCTCTCTCTCTCTCTCTCTACAACCTTGACATTCTCACCCTCTCAGAAACATAGTTACACCCTCATATTACAGACTCTGAAATCCTCCCCCCGGTTACAACATCCTCACAAGAATCAAGGTGGTGGTGTAGCTATCATATACTCTGACAAACTTTCTCTCTAACCTCTAACTACATCTACTCCCAATTTCTATCTGGCTAAAATTTTTTTTGCTAATTGTAAATGAAATAATCACAAAACCCTATCCATAGTAGAAATGTATATACCACCTGGCAACAACATCCCTACCTCAAACACTTTCTCTCCTGGGCATCTCAAAACATCTCTTATGAGATTATCATCTTAGGTAATGTCAGAATTGACTGGAGCTACTTTAATTCTGATTCTCCCAACACTAGTATCAATCTCTTTAGATTCTCTCAAATAATCACCTTTCCCACCTGTATCAACAAACAAACAAATAACAGCACTACCCTTGACTGGGTCCTCACCTCCAACCAAAATCTTTATCACAATGCCACCACTCTGCCTGACTGCCTCAGTGACTATCTCCCTACACATCACCTCATCTGCTCAAACTTCACCAATACAAAGACAGCCATATTCTCTCTAATTTCTGCCCAGATACCTTCAATAATCTATCTTCTCTATTAACTGATCCTTTCTCTATACTCTCTCTCTCAATGAGGCTGTCTCCAAATTTAACAACACCTTCCTGAATACAGTATCCTAAACTCCTTAGCCCCCACTAGAAAAATAAAAGTAAAAGAAACTTTGCTCCATGGTTAACCCAATCCACCTGTAAACTGATGCTTAAACAAGACCGTGCCTGGAAAACCTGGAGTAAAACAAACTCTCATTGCCATCTGCAAACTTATAGAGAACTTAGGAACCTAACCAAGAAACAAGTCAATCTGGACATACAACAATGCTATCAAAAACATCTGGATAACCCCAGCTCCAACACAAAAAAAGATTTGGAATAGTATCAACAAACTCTTACATTCAGGCAACCCTTCGACTCCCAGCCCCTGTCCTAACAGCTCACCAACAGACACTGCCTCCTTTCTTAATTCCTTCTTCATTGACACTATAAAATAGTGAAATAACCCTGACAAAACCTCCCTCTCCCCTCCTGATCCTCTTCCCTCTACTAATTCCAGCCAGTTTTGTCTTAAACCTGTCCCACTGCATACATCAAATCTCCATTTACCAAACTAAAAACCTGCTCCCCCTCTGCTGACAACTTACCTCCTCTATTCCTTAAACTTGCAGCTAACTCTGTTGTATATCCAGTCTCCATATTAGTAAACTGGTCAGTTCAAGAGAACACAGTCCCTGATATCTGGAAAAAATCCTATGTCATACCCCCCCACAAAGGTGGCAATTCAACTGAACAAACCAACTACAGACCTATTGATATACTACCCCCCTTATCCAAAATTCTTGAAAAATGTATTCATAACAAGCTTCTCAAACACATCAAACAAGACAACCTGTAAACTCCCACCCAAAACGGTTTCTGTCCTCACCACAGCACCTCTACAACTCTCATTTCATTTACATAGAATGTCGCCAAAGAACAGGACAATAATAAACTAGTCTCATGCCTCTTCCTTGACTCATCTAATGCCTTTGACACAGTTTCACACACCCTACTGCTCTCAAAGCTTTTTTCCCGTAACCTTTCCTCTTCTGCTATACTGTGGTTCTCTAGTTACCTCTCCAACAGGTTCCAATCTGTCAAATGTCTTTCTGCGTCCTCCCTCTTCCTCCCAATCCAAACAGGTGTCACCCAAGGGCCAATCCTTGGACCTCTCCTTTTTAATATCTTTACAAATAGCCTACACACTTCCTGCCCAAACTTCTTACTAATACAATACCCCGACAAAAAAAAACTTCTACTCTTCCACCCCAAATCACTACAGCAACACAAAAATACCTTCACAATATCTTTTCTTAATAATACACTTATCTCTGTTGAACCACATGCTAAACTTTTGGGTGTAATCATAGATGACCAACTAAAGTTTGACATACATATTCAGCAAGCCATCAAAAAGACCCACCAAAAACTTAGTCTCTTATACAGACATAAAAAAATACCTCACTATTAATGCCAAACATTCTCTAGCACAGACTTTCCTTCTCCCAACCTTACTTTATTCAGCCCTTACTCTCACCAATATTCAATCCAATCTATTAGCCAAATTTGAAACCACCTACAACAAAATAGCCAGATTTGCTGACAACCTTCCCTATCACTCTCATCACTGCATATCTTTAAAAAACCTACAATGGGTTGAGCTACATAACTAAGTCCTTCTTCCCCAACACCACCTCACACACACACTATCTTAAATCAATCCTCCCGCTGTCCTGCCCTCACAGACCGCATCACGTCCTACTCTCCTAAGTGTAACCTATGCATCACAGACCTACATCTCTTAGACATCTACAAACCCAATAAAAATACTGGCAAACTTTTATACGGCCACTCTATCGCCAATGTCTGGAACAAACGTTCCCTTTCTCTAAGAACAAACAATACCTTCCTTAACTTCAACAAACTTCTAAAGGACTTATTTACTAATTCCTGGAGCTGCCCTTGTCCCACTCCCACCTAAACTGCTCCCTCTCCTCTTCTCCTTCCCCTCTCAGTTCTCACACTTTACCACAACTGCTCATTTAATATTTTATGATATGGTACCAACCTTGCATTTCTCTCTGATAGTAATTGTTACATAGCGTTTAACTTTTTATATTATATTTTATTTATTTATTTACTTATTTTACATTTATTGACCAGGCTAGTCTAACTGGATATATGTCCATTTTCAGTAGAGGCCCAGGGAGATAAGCTCCAAGCGAATGTAGTAACAAAAAAAATGCTAGTACAATACATTAACAAAGGGAGGAAGCTCAATTACATAACTATCTAACAAACTTATCACATATACAAAGAAAATCTCAACAAGACAAGGTCAGGTAAATAAAGAAACTAAATAAAAATCTAAAATGAAGAAAATATCAACAGGACAGGTCAGTTAAACATAGCAAGTCTAAAGTTGTATATATTATAAAGGAAGATTTGAGTTAGTACTGAGGGATTAGCAGGTAAACAGAACCCAGTAAATAAGGGAAGGTTAATCAGGTTTAGAACAGGGGCATAACCAGTGTGTTCTAAGGTAAGGTTTCAGTTTATTTTTTGAAAAGTGATAAAGAGGACAGTGATGCAAGTTCACTGGGAAGTAGGTTCCAGGATTTTCCAGCAGTATTAGAGAATAGAGAGTCACCAGCCATGTTGCTGGATTTACATATACTGACAAGTAGTTTATTTGATGAACATGAGGTATTAAGATTGTTATAGGGGGTAATGAGGGCAGAAAGTATTGGAGTATTGGTAGGTAGGTAAAGGATCTTGTGGGCAATGGTAAGTTGGTGAAATTTAAGCTGATTTTGTAGCTCAAGCCATCCTAGCTGTTTTAGATTAGTGCAGTGGTGAGTTCTAAAAGGATTTCTAGTAGCAAATTTGGCAATGTTGTTGTAGGAGGTTACCATTTTATGGAGGTTATTTTTTGATAGATTAGTATATATAGGTGAGGCATAGAGGAATGTAGACATTAGATGAGTGTGTGAGTGTATATTTTATATACTTAATATGTACCTATATACTTAATATGTACCATGGCTGATTAAACCTTCAGTATTACTCTTATATTCTAACACGTTAGTTATAAGTTGGATTCTGTTTTGCCTGTGTATATACACTTGTATGCTAATATTGTATGAAGTTTTGTTTTTGTATTTGTTTATCTGTAGAGCTTTTCTCCTTGGGTCTCCACTGAAAAAGGACTCTGCTGCCCAGTCAGACTAACCAGGTAAACAAATGTCAAATAAATAAATAAATGTCTTTCCCTGCTGTTGAAAATACCCCACTGAGGATGCGGAAAGCTTGCAAAACTTCATCCACATCTCAGAAAGACAGAGCAACAACGTTTTTCACCACAAACTGAAAACCAATACACTGACCACAGAGTGTTGCTAGATCAAGATGCTGCACTTAACGTCACAGATTCTGTCACTTGAACCCTGCTCCATAGATGTTACACTGAATATTTTTGATTGCAGCAATCCTAAAGTCAGAAAAGACATACTTGATAGAAGCAGTTAAATTGTGTGATGTTAATAAATTGTAAACATACTGCCAAATAAAACTATATGCCGTAAGGGACTTCTTTGCCATGACATGGTATACTAATGTGTTTCAACAGTATGTTATAAATGCACACACAGTATACAACTGACTACACATATGACCTTTTCTCAAAAAGGTCCCATCCATTATCCAAATGGTTGCTCTACTCAAAATCAGCTAAATTATCAGCAGTGGAATAAAGGTGCATGTTTTCCAGTCCACGTCACTCATAGACCCAAGTATAAAAGCCCTACATTTTATAGGATAATCAATTGCAGATATGGTCTGAAGTGGAACATCCTTAGAAACACTACTCAGCATACATTTATGTCTCACCCTGTTAGCCTGTTGAAGCATTGCTTTTCTATTTGGGAGTTCCCACTGCACTTTCTAAAAAGGTATTGGATACAAGGTCATCCACTACCGAGCATAGCATATCTCTTGGCAGTATCCACTGGGTCACTCACATGATAATGCACAACTGATTTCACATGTTCCTCACCATCTGCACAAATAACATGATTGCTCAACCCCTGCATTTATCCTTTAATTTAAGCTTTACAATACCAGTATGTTTTCTTTTTTGTACTTCTCTCTGAATTATGTATGTACCCATCCAACACAAAAATGTCTACCTTGTTGAGACTTAGTGGTCCTGTACATACTCCCCAAAGAGCCAGGTGTAATCTATGCTGCTTACACCATTGTAGTTTAGTTTATTATGCCAAATGGATGGACAGGAATGGTCACATCCATACATGTTTACATCTGCACATCACTGCTACATGTCGCTGCAAGTAGGCTAACAATTGCCATGTTAGCATATCCAGCAATGCATCCTGTTATTAAATGCTGCCTTGTACTTACACGGTATTCATTGCTTCCCATACATCCGACTATAGATATTTATTTGCCGTACATAAGCAGTGTTGTTAGTTGACCTGTTAAGGGTATGCTCACATAACTGTTACTTGTTATGTAGTACTGTGCTTGCTGTATTTTTTTATTTTTTAATACTCAACTATAAGAGATTTAGATGTTTTGATTCTTTGATTTAGTTGTCTCAGTGTTGTAAGCACTGTTCGTTTGGACATTTGATGATATAAAATAGTTCCTCCATACCATATACTGCAGGGCACTCCAGAGGTTCCTTAAACCAACTGCAATGTTTTAATATTTTCTTAATTATTAAGAATTACTTATGGGAAATAGCACATTTTCTCTGTGATTCAATTTGAGGATTAAAGCTCAGTGGAAAAGTGCTCTCAGTAAGCTATATGAGAAGGCACATAGGTTGAAAATATGTGCATATCAGACACAATCCATTAAAGAATGTTTCTGTTTGCTGACAGGAAATTAAATTCAAAGACATAATATTAGTAAATTCAACATTTGTCATGGTACTATAAAGGCATTTACTAAAAATAATGAGAAGTACCAAACTTTACTCAAAATACAGCTTTATGAAAGATTTAGGACTTATTACAGACGGTAACCCTCAAATCCTGGAATTCCTCCACTCAGTGCTTAACATTCTACATTGAAATGGAAATTCAGAACAAGTACTAATCTGCAATAAGTTTGGGGTGAATGAATATTCAGAATAAGTACTAATTTGCAATATGTCTGGTGTGAATGAATATTCAGAACAAGTACTAATCTGCAATATGTCTGGGGTGAATGAATATTCAGAACAAGTACTAATCTGCAATAAATTTGGGGTGAATGAATATTCAGAACAAGTACTAATCTGCAATAGGTTTGGGGTGAATGAATATTCAGAACAAGTACTAATCTGCAATACGTTTGGGGTGAATGAATATTCCAACAAGTACTAATCTGCAATACGTTTGGGGTGAATGAATATTCAGAACAAGTACTAATCTGCAATACGTTTGGGGTGAATGAATATTCCAACAAGTACTAATCTGCAATAAGTTTGGGGTGAATGAATATTCAGAACAAGTACTAATCTGCAATAAATTTGGGGCGAATGAATATTCAGAACAAGTACTAATCTGCAATAAGTTTGGGGTGAATGAATATTCAGAACAAGTACTAATCCGCAATAAGTTTGGGGTGAATGAATATTCAGAACAAGTACTAATCCGCAATAAGTTTGGGGTGAATGAATATACAGAACAACTACTAATCTGAAATAAGTTTGGGGTGAATGAATATTCAGAACAACTACTAATCTGCAATAAGTTTGGGGTGAATGAATATTCAGAACAAGTACTAATCTGCAATAAGTTTGGGGTGAATGAATATTCAGAACAAGTACTAATCTGCAATACGTTTGGGGTGAATGAATATTCAGCACAAGTACTAATCTGCAATAAGTTTGGAGTGAATGAATATACAGAACAAGTACTAATTTGCAATAAGTTTGGGGTGAATGAATATTCAGAACAAGTACTAATTTGCAATAAGTTTGGGGTGAATGAATATACAGAACAAGTACTAATCTGCAATAAATTTGAGGTGAATGAATATTCAGAACAAGTTCTAATCTGCAATACGTTTGGGGTGAAACTAAAATAATGTTTGTAACAAAGAACAGTATTAAACAGTTCAGTATACATTCTGTTAATTGCTTTGTTGTGTATGATCTCATCTTAACTGAGAGTTTGTCATGAAAATTATTTATAAAGGTAGCATTCCAGTTTGTTGAGTTATGCTTTGTTGATAGATTAAGTGCTGTGTATATTTAAGTTAAAACTTGTATTTTCAGTACTTAATTGTGTAGACAGTGGGTTAGATGTAATGTTATCTTTGAGGATCTGCCTTTTAGAATGAAGGAAAATGATACATGACTTGCTTTTTATTTGTTCTCTTTCCTTTTCTTCAAGTTTGTGAGAATACAGATGTGGTATAACTAGAACCGGGGGTTACAGGGGGGTAGAGATGCCATAATGGTTAAGGTCATTGTGTTATAGACACAAGGTATAGGGTTTGTTTCCTGACCTCAGGTTACTGATTAGGCTAGACTTGTGCTACAAAGGTCCTGCTTCCACAAAGTTGTATTTTGTGATTTAGAGACATGTAAGCTGCAATGAGGAAAGTCCTCATTTCTGGCTTATTTGCATGTTTCTGAATTGCACTTAACTACCACAAAGTGCATATCGGCACTTCCCATGTTAGTTAAGTGAGGTGGTTGCATCTTATAGTACTAGGCATCCCTCCCCTTTCATTCACCCTCCCACATGCACACAAGTACACACACACACACACACACACACACACACACACACACACACACACACACACACACACACACACACAAAACCGACTGTCTCTCACTCTGAAACTTGCAGCCCCAAGCATACACTCACTCACATACCTTCCATCCATATAGTACTAGAAAAAGACAGTACTTATGGCTAATTAGTATATGCCTTCCCCCAGACTGCCTCATTTGTATGAACATTGCCTTGAAGACAGCCCAGTCAATGCTGCATATCTTCATGTGGGAGCACTGTAAATTAAAAACAAAAATGAATTCTCCCTATATGTGCTGTCTTGTTCTCCAGCAATGGACACCTTTATTTATTTACTCAATCAATTATGTATTTATTTATTTATTTATTTATTTATTTACTAACTCTTATTCCCCACTGCCTGGCCTGTTGAACATCACACCCTGCATTGGTTTGTCAGCCTATTTTTTCCCATTCACAGGTGAGAAGCAACTAAGTGAGGTCATCATCCTGGTAGCCATTGGGGTGGGTCAAGCATTTTATTTTTACCCATTGCTAATTTACACACAGCTACCACTGCACTGAGGAGGGATGTGAAATGGATTGTGTGTGAAGGGCATCATTTTCACAAGGGCAGTTGATTTCAAAAAGTTCTGATACTGCATAAACAGTGGTGTCTTTAGTTTCCTCCAGGGAATCATGCATGTCTGTTTGTCCCCAAGTGCATACAAATTTCTCTCCCCAAGGGAGGAAAAGTGAGAGACCTACATCCCTTGAATACCCCTCCTCTCTGCCTGGTTTATCTAGTACCAGGGCTGCTAAATTAACCCCAATAACATGGGCTGCAGTCAGGGCTCCATCTCTATGTACCACATAGCCAGGCTAACTTTGGAAGAGTGTTAAAGGTATGACATTATAATTATGTTGGAGTTACAGCTTTGTCTTAGATATGTATTTCATATTGCTTGTGAAGCAGTCTTATTTTTAAAGCTTGGTAAGCTGATCCCCTTTTGTTATTTAAATTGTCAGTTGCTTCAGCTGGATACAATATCTAATAGATCTTCTTTTGCAACTAGCTATGTGATTTTTTTCCTTTTCAGTGGTGATAGATAGAGAACATTTTCTTCAGATATCCTCAGTATTGTTTAGCTTTCAGATAAACTAAGTAAATGCAATAAATTTATTTGTACATAATGGGATTTGGGTATCCCGGACCAACAGCAATAGGAAATTGTTTTCTTTGCTCTATGTGTACCATGTCAATGATCTGCATCTTATAAACCACAGAGCACATATTCCATATTGTCTGTGACAGTCTTGTTTTAAAGTTAGATACGTTGAAACTGTTCTTTTAAAGGCAAAGGAAACCGTTTCTCCTGCGTGATGTCTTACTGTTTGCTTTTATGAAGTAACTGCCTAGCAGCTAATGACTTCTTCCTTTGTTTATTTCATGTATAAAAGGGGATTGGTGATGAAAAATGATGGATTTAGGCTGTAAGCTAGACTATTTTTTTCTTCAAAGAACAGTAAAAATGGTCCTGTCCCATATTTAATATTTACAGTATGCACGTTTGTTTAAAACCATGGCCATTTTACTGAAGAATTCCATTTCAAACTTCCCACCTTAAAGGTTTTTACTGTGCCTGATATACCATTTACCCCTTATCTGTTTCTTTAAGTGCAAATAGATTAAACTTTTATGTGCATTTTTAAATGGTTTACTATTGAAAGTTTGACTCAGCTTCGGTCGACCATTTAAAATGTTGACCCAAAATGCTGAATTTGAAATTCTGAAAAGTAAACCAAAGAGAAAATGAAAACATCGACCACTGTGGCTCGATGTATTTGACATAGCAGGAGGTCATGTCACTCCCCTCTGGCTATGCACATTAATGTACCATTGAACTCTACAGTCAACAGTATGTTAATTCTACTATTTTGCAAGGGGGACTATGCCCCCTGTACCCCCCATGCAGGGCACTGTGCCCCCCTTACCCACTGCACATTAAATATACCACCTCTGAGATCACACTACAGTGAGGAAATGGGCTAATTCCCTGTTCTTCATTGCAGCTCAACCTCCGTACACAATGTCAAACCCATATTATTGACCTACACTATTGGTTCGCTGTAGTGTAGTCAATCAGTTTTGGGTTGAAATTCTGCCAACTTGGAAACCGAAAGTCGACCACATGCTGGTCGACCAATGCAGTTTCCAAGTTTTGATAGTAAACCTTTTTAAAATACTATACTTGTTAATATTTTAACTACACGAAATGTGCAATTATTTGTACATATTTGATTGTATTATCTATTTCTGAAACTTTCTGTATGTATTTGATTTTAGTTACATTGTTTACTTTTATGTTCATTGTTTAATGTGTACCTCTTAATATATAACCTAATAATTAGTGACAAAGGTACAGAAGCAAAAAATTCTATTATAATATTGTCATAATTTGTTTGGAAAGCTAAAAGCACAAGAAGATCATGAAGTCTGTAACGCTAATGTCTAGCATTACTGACTATATTCATATTTGATAGTTTGAGACAAAATAAAGGATGTTCATAAAATGAAGGACTTTTGATAGGTATTGTGTATTTTTTTTTCTGTATGCACTGATTATTATAATGCATTTACTAACATTTTTATAGTTAGTGTCTAACACTATTATTTGGAAGATATAACTCTCGGATTTTGTCCTGAGAAAGAAAAACCTCTGTCAGTGCAAAACTTATAGGACCACATACAAAGCAGACTGAGCTAAAAACATGTAACTGATTTACAGTATTTATCAGGATCTAGAATACACTTGTAATTCCTGCCCTAGTAACACATATTTACACATATAATAGAAGGTGCAATGTCCAAAGGTACAATATACCTAGCAAACCTGCCACCTTGGTATTATAATTTTCAGAACTGTTAACAGTGAATTGTGAAAACAGGTACAGTATTAATTTTTTAGAAAGAAAATGTATTTACTCATTTTTGTAAATGGTAATGCTCTTGCTTTTATGATTAATAAGAAAAGGAAGGAAAGTGATCCTGTAATATTGATACTTGATTGTGATGAAGAAAAAAGTAAATTGTCTTTTTCTCTGTTTGATGTTTTTTCTTTCCAGAATCCTCTTTAAGTGCCCTTTAAATGAAGCATGTGATATGTAAGGAAATCATTTTATTCACTAGTATGTAAACAGAATGGCAGTAGTATGACTTACAGGCATCTTCAACTGCTTGTGTGTGTATGTGTATGTGTGTGTCTGTGTGTGTAATGCACCAGTTATATAAGGGTTTCTGGTTAAATGGTTTCCTCAGAGTTACACAAATGGCAGTAGTGAGAATCAAACCCTGTGTATTTAGGCAGTACAAAAAGGCTTAGTGTCTTAATCCTCCACACCAAACCTCCCTTAAATCTTGTTTTAATAAATCAACCATTAACATCTGATAGTTCTCATTGTTCAGAAAATGCATGTATTGTAGTTCTGTTAACCTTTTAAGTGAATTAGAGCTGTCTGGCACTTAAAGCTCAAAGCTGTTAATGAATTGCTTCTTGTTATCAAAGATGCAGAATTTTAACCCTCCCACCTGTTTGCCTTCAGATCTTTCCTGAGAAGTGATACTTTTTCCTCCCACTCCAATTATGTTTGGCGTTTCCAAAATTCTAAAGCAAAATCTTTCTGTCAAAATGTTGTTGATTTCAAACATCAAATAATATTAGGCATTTGAGTTTCAGACTTTGTGTCTTTCAGAAAATGCAACCTTTAATTCTATATGGAAAGATTTAAAACATGTTCCTAATTGTTGTATCTTTATCTGTAATTCATACCAATTATATCCTTGAATTTCTGAGTCCCTTATTTTCTTTGCCAATGGCACTAAATATAATGCAAATAACAAAGGGGAGGGGGGGCACACCTGTCTGGTTCCTCTGCTCAAGCAGAAATTATCAAACAGGACCCCACCCACTTTAATTTTGCCTCTGTTTCTAAATATATCCTCCAAATGAACCTTTAAATGTTATCAGGAAATCCATATGCTTCCATTGCCCTTCTCATAAAGTCCCAGCTCACTCTGTCAAATGCTTTGTCTGCAGCAAGACCAACCAACAACAGTGGTATTTTCTTACATACTGCTTCCCTCTGGATCATCACTGTTCTGATAATATTATCAGATGCTTGCCGCCACTCCAAAAACACATTGATCCATATAGGTTCATAGGTTGGTACTAGGCTATCGGCCCTAGGGCCTATACAAGCCAAGCCATAACTATTCCCTGGCTATTTCTTCCCACACTATTTACTTCCCTGGACCCCTGTCTAGCAGGGCGACTGACGTGATCCCCGGGGTGAATCTTCTTTCTCCCATCCAATCATCAAGGTTCCTTTGAAGAGGGCCAAAGAGGCACTCTGCTTGACATGTATGGACAGTCTATTCCAGAGTCAGGGGGAGTCTATGGGTCAGAACTTATCTCTCCATCATGTTTTGTTTATTGTGATGACAAAATTTAGATCCCTGGAGCATGTGGCACTGAGGGATTAGGATTTCTTTAAGTGTAGCATGTCCATCAGCTCTGGGTTTGACATGGCCTTATATGTTAAGCAGAGATCGCCTCTGAGTAGACGATATGTGACAGAGTATAGCTGGAGTTTTTTAAGGCGGACAGCGTAGGGCATCTGCTTTAGGCCTGTTATTTTTTTAGTGAGGTATTTCTGCAGCCTTTTCAGTTGTTGTAGATGTCTTGAGAGGTACATACCAAATGGAGCATTGTATTCTATAATGGGTCTAATGAGGGATAAGTACAGTGAGACAATGACCTCCTTTTTTTCTGGATGAAAAGCCCTTAGTGATGAGGTGTGCCACATAGAAGGATTTCCTGACTGTTGTGACGAAGTGGTTATCGAAGGTGAGATCACTGTCTACCTGTGTCCCTAAGTCTCTTATCACACTTTCGGTGCTTAGTGTACTGCCACCTATGTGATAATTCATGAGTACTGAAAACAGGGTACTGGCCTAGTTGGACACTACCCGGTTAACAAATATAAATAAATAAATAAATAAATCTATCAATTCTGGCATCACTTTTGCCATTCTGTTAACTATTACAGACATAAATGCTTTATTATCATGGTTTAGCATTGAAATGGTGCTATGTGATCTTGGATCTGATGGATCTTTATCCTCTCAGGTATTAAAGCTACTACTACTTTTTCAAGGCTGTTGGTATTTCTCCTCCACTTAAAATGCTGTTAAACAAAACCTTCCAGATCTTGATCAGTTTTTCATTCCAAGTTTCCTTTCCAAACTTCTAGAGGAATACCATCTATTTCTGGTGACTTTCTTGTACATTGGTTATACATCACCATGTTGATCACATCTCCTCCTATCCCAACTGTTAGTGATTGACCCTTATCCACCTCTAACCTTTGCATTTGTACCTTTTCTTGATTTCCATATTTCTTGCTTTATATAGACTTTCACAGAATTTCTGAAATATTTCTAACACTTCTGCAGTATCTCTTGTTATCTTCCTTTTTATAGGCTCCTTAATCTTAGCAAAAGCCCTTCCTACTTTCTGTTACCTAAGTCGTTGTGCTAAAAGTTTGCGTGCAGTAGAGTAAGAGGTTGGCTTGGCATGAAGTGTGTGCAGTGAGATGCACTGTATGGTTCTCACAAGGGTGACTTGAAATACTTTTCAGGTCATTATTTATGTATTTGTTCATTTATTTTATCACAAATAAATATTTGAATCTTTGCAGTCACATAAGGGGTGGTAATTGATAGTCACATCTATGTGTGTGTGTGTGTGTGTGTGTGTGCGTGTGTGTGTGTGCTATATTTGTGTGTATCCTGCATACCAGTGAAACTATGCTGTAAAGGAAGCAATCTATTTTATGGAAGGTATGGTATTTATGATGCAGTGAGCCTGCTCTTACCTGTTTTGCTAGACAGCTCAATGCTGAGAGGAGCTGAGTGTGTTATTTTGGAGATGGGGAGTTTCTTGGGTTGCCCAAGTGGGGCCTTGTACTTTTAAAACTTGAGTTGTTTCTTACAAGAGTCTCTAATGACTGAAGAATTGGGTATGTGGTAAAACAAGTATAAAGTAATAATTTTAACCATGCTGTAAGCTCCCTCCCTAGTTGTTAATAAATATTCCACATTTTGTCCATTTATTCTACCTCATGAGAGAGTATAGTGCTCCTTATTTTGAAGAAGGAAAGTTGGCTACTGCTGCAGTTTCATTAATTCTCCTGCTTGTTGGTGCTATGGATGTTATAATAATGTCAAACCATATTAAAGTGCCTGAAAATGAAGAAACTTCATTTTAAGAATTTGAGGATATCTAGTTTTACTTTTCAAAGTTATAAAATCTACAGACTTTTCTGCTGAAACGTGTCATAGACAGTTATAACAACATTCAGAAAATCATAGCAACATTATTTACAATCCTGCATATCCAAAAGAATAGTAAAATCCTGAGATAAGTTACTTTGACTAGAAATTCCTTTCTGAGTCCTACCATACCTCTCAACTGTTCCTATTTTTGCAGAATGTCTATGATTTTGCTTAAATGTTTTTTCCTATGCCTCATAAATATTGATTTTCTTGCAAAATCACTTATGATTACAGTCAGTAATATCAGTCATTAGAGATTTATATTTCTTATTGCTCAAAAATGCCTATTTATATAAAATATGTTATTCTATTAAGTTTTCTATGTGAATTGGAGTAACAATTTAAAATTGTTGATTTTATCACCCCAATTATTTTTGACTTTGTTCAGAATTCCTGACTAAATAAGTTGAGACATAGTATGCTATCCCAAAGCATTCAGATCTAAGTTATTTCTACTAGAGTTATTTAAGTAAACCAGAAATAGAGTACTAGGCAGTTCATGCTTCTGCATTTGCTTATCATCGCTTTTGTTTTTATCAGTGCTGTTTTCCTCGGAGGGAAGTGCAAAACTTACATGTGTATGTTTGCATTCTCAGAAACTGAACAGATAAGATGCTAACCTTTGGTGCAGAAGAATGTGGGCTCTGTTCCCAAACCAGGTATTTGGATTAATTTCCAGTACTGACACTGCAGTGCAGCATGAGGGTGGGGGTACTGCATTCTTAGATGTGCCATCCTTTAGGTGAGATGTTAAACTGAAGAAGACCCATCTACCTGAGTTAGTGGTAGCTGAGGTGGATGTAAAAGATCCCATAACACTTATCAAAAAGAGTAGGGGCATTTATTGATATAAAAATACATTTTATTTACAAAATATTCACTTATTTACACATATTTACAAGTATACTAATCTATTTATCCATATTTAGACAATCTTATCAGATTTTCATCCCTGTTAGACCCCCTCCTTTTTCCATAACCACCATCTGATTTTGCTTAGTATTGTTGCTAAAATCCAATAACCATTAAACATAATTTCATTTAGTCTTTCATTCCATATTACTAAAATAACATAAAAAACGTATCTATTCTTTTAACATATTATTTACTTCTACTCTTATAAAATCCATATTTAATCATATCCATGTTTATTTTATCCCGTTCTTTTATAACTTCAAAAACATTTTCTTTACATATTTTTCCCCATAATTTTAATTGTTTTACTGTTTTACATTTCAAAAACACATGTGCAGTATTTTTCTTCTTGACAATATAAACATATTCTATCACTTTTGTTTTTGTATGACAGTTTATCTATTACCAGTCTCCACAAAAAAATCTTGCCATTCTACTTTCTGATTACACCATTTGCCTCTTAGTTTTATAGCTCTGATTTTTTCATTTGTTAGATTGTCTCATTGTTTTTGCATAGTAACGTTGTATCATTACATTCTTATACCATACTTTTTTATCTTTTTCTGTATCAATTTTTATTTTCCAGAAAAATATTATTTTCTTGGTAATATTTTATTACCTTGTTTATACACTTTTTTTACCATACCACAACATTTATCATACTTATATTTATATAAAATTACTACTAATCTCTCATCTTTTTTCATTTATCCACTTTAACAGTTTGTACAAATGTAATGAAACAGCATATACCACTGGGTTAATTAACCCTAACCTCCTTCTTTATTTACATACAAGACTTCTCTTTTTACTGGGTCTAATCTAGAACACCAAATAAATGAAAAAAATATCTGCAGTAATTCCTTTTTTCTAATAGTGTTGGCAACATAAGTACATTTGCTAAGTGTGCCATTTTAACCATCAGTACTGAATTTATCAAATAAGCCTTTTTTTCTGGATGATTATTCACATGTTCCCCAGAAAAGACATTGGTTTTATTTCTTCTGTTGTTTTTTTCCCACTGACCTACATACATCTTTATTCCCAAATGTTACACCTAACACAGAAATTTCATTCATTATAAAATACATACCATCGATCTTTACTACATCACCTAAACATCTACCTTTCTCTTTATTTAAAGCCATTCCTATTATCTCTACACACCCATTTGTTCAACATATTACTTCTTTTATCCAAATTTTGTTTTTTGCAATTGTTATAATGTTATCTGCATTTGTTAACAGAACTGGAATTCTTAACCCTTCAGGTGTTATATACGCCACATCCTTCATTTTGTAATATATTTCACATACTATCACATTCGTAACTAATGCAAAGAGTATACAAACTGATTGTAGATCCCTGTCTTAACATCACTCTTCATACATACCTCTTGGCTTAATCATCCATTTACAAGTGTTTTTATTATATAATTACTAAATACTGACATACATAGTTTCCTAACTTTCTAACTTATATTATACTCTTTTATTATTAGCCATAAGATTTCATGTCCAGTTGCATCAAATGGCTTATTAAGGTCTCCTCTCATGATTTTCACTTCTTCTTTTCTTTTCTTAATATCATCCACAATGTCCCTACCTATCATTAATAATTTTTGACAACCCCTACGGTTTATACTATACATGCTATCTTCCATAATGTTTTCCATTTTGGTTTCAAATCTGTTTTGTATTATTTACATGAAATGTTATAATCATTATTATCCAATAGTATCGAACTCCAGTTTTTTATCTTCTATCTTCCTTGTTCCATATGAATTTCAATATTCCCCTACATAATTCTTTATAAATAAAACCTTCATTTAACCATTCATTCAAAATCTTTAACAAATATATTTTTTCCAGTCCCTTAATTTTTTATACATTTCATTACCTATTCCATCTGGTCTTGTAGCCAAATCTATATTTATTTGCCCTAATACTTTATCTAGCGCATTTAAAGAAACCTCATTTTCCAACTGTTTAATGTATTTTTTCCATTAACTTTTTTATTTTCCATGTTTTCTTTCCTCTCTTCTTTTTTTTTTTCTTTTTTCTTTAAACAGTTCTTGTATATACTGTTCTACTGTACTACATTATTCATAATCTTTTCCTGAGTTCTTTCTATTTCTCCTTTTGTATTTTTTATTTTTCTCATTACACTACTACTTTCCTTTACTAATCTTCTTAAGTAATTTGATACTTCCGTTTTTCCTTGTAAAAATATTTTTTTCTTATATAACAATTCTTGCATTTTTTCTCGATTTCTTTCATAGAATTCCTTTTCTTTGTGAAATTACTTTCTGTTATTACATTCTGTATACAATATATCATTATCTGCTCTTTTATATTTTTCTTTCTCTACTTTCTCATATCATATTGCGACTGTAAAAAATCATTTTATATTTTCCTTAAATATTGTGCAACATTTAGACCTATCGTTATAAAATGTTAATATAATAATATGATCTTGCCATAACTGCATTGCTAATCTCTCTCTTTATTAATTTCATGTTACTCATTTATCCTTTTTATTTGACTATTTCTATATGTTCTTTGTTTTCCTTTTAAATCTAGCCATATTTCAAGATGATCAGAAAATCCTATTTCAACTACCTCCTCTTCTCCTCTAACTAAACCTTCTAATACTATAAGACAATCTATTTCAGTTCTATACATATCTCTTTTGTAAGTCTATGAATTTTTCTCCCAAAGTTTTACCATACCACATCTTATAAATTCTAACATTTTTCTTATATCATTTCCTGTAATTCACTACATAGTCTAAAACCTGGTGAAATAAGCTTTTCCTTTCTTTACAGTTAGTAGAAGCATATAATATGATAATTCACATTTATATTATACTGTTGAAAACTCAAACTGTCGACAGTGTAATAATCGACACGAAAATGTTGAAACCCCCTAACATCGAACACACGAAAAAAAAACAAAAAAACAAAAAAAAAAACCACCAAAACACAACACAAGTTGCTCAATGCAGGGTGGCTTGCACCCCCCACACCCTCCCACTACTTAAATATATCAACACCGAGATCGCTCTACATTGCAGCAAATGGAAATCTCTCCTTATAGAGATTTCAATTTACACATGGAATGACTTTCGCTTTTGACATTTTGGTGCTGACAATATCAGCTTCGATATTGTCGGCATTCGACAGGGTGAAGTAGACCCGATAATTTTATATATATATATATATATATATATATATATATATATACACATATATATATATATATATATATATATATATATATATATATATATATATATATATATATATATATATATGTGTGTGTGTGTATATAAATATATATATATATATATATATATATATATATATATATATATATATATGCTCTTTCCATTGTAAATGTGCAATGGTTAATCTTCCCATTTTTGCTAAAGTCACATGTAATATCTTTACTGTATCTGTATAGAATACTACTATTCCAGAACATCTCTCATTTCCCAAATTCTAGATTATCTTTCCTTGCCATAGTTTTCTTTCTTCATTTTTTAAAAATCTTGCGTCTTCAAATATAATTATATCTGCATCACATGTATTACGCCCCTCCAAAATTCCTATTTTTCTTACTATGTTCTTACTCCTATTCACATCTACAAAAAGCACTGTAAAATTCTCAGATTTTTCTTTGATGCCTGGTTTCATAAGTTCATAGTTAATTACTAGGCCATTAAGAGTGTAATCAATTTCCTTCCCAAAGATAAGAATCAAATGTTGTACCTTGTATCTATGAGAAAAACACCTTAACTATTATACTAAGACCCAGTCTTTAACTGTATATATTCTTTTCTTTCATTTCCTTTTTTTCATTTGGACTTATTCTGTTAAATTTTCTTTTACACTTTTACCAGTAGAATTAATTTTTTCTCCATTTACTACCTCCCAATGTATGTCTTCTTCATCACTTATTTCAGAACCTTTTTCTATGTTCTCTATTTTTTCTCATCTAATTCTCTAATTCTAAAATCTCTTCTCTTTGTTCATTTTCTTCTTTCTTTTTCTCTTTCCTTACACTTATTTTAATGTTAGCAATCCATCCATAAATGTCCAGTTTTGTAACATCTATAACATTTCAATTCACATGTTTTGCATCATGTCCCATATCCCCACAAATATAGCATTTTCTTCTGTCACAGTTATTTAGCAAATCTCATTCTTTAAATAAAATCAGGAAAAATTAGCAACATTGTGCAAATGCTGAACAACTGAGAGATTTGGGGAACTTAGTTCAATAAAAGTGTACATCTCAAGGTCGTATGCTGTTCATTGTGTTTCACGTCTACTGTTTTAGTGCTATTAACAATAAGAGCATGTTATAATTTAATAGCTACCACATTTTTCCATAATTGGGCGGTATATTTATGGAAATCTTAAACTTTTGAATTTCTAGTTATTACAGTCTGCCAATAATGCCAGGCATTTGAGGATCATGCTTCTTATTATTTCTAAGAAAATGCATGCTGATGTATTAAACTTTTAACTGTATTAGAGTAAAACAGAGAAAAATTGTCCCTGATTTTGCACCTTTGACCCACCGTTTCCTTTTTGGCTTGTCCAGAATTCTTGAGCAAAGACAATGAGAATTAATCTGTAATGTACTGAAAAAAAATTTTTAGCAACAGTCAGTATAAATCAAACTAGCTAGACCCTTCATCTTTTTCATGGACTATAGCTGTATCAATTCTGCAGTCAGAATATTTTCTTTGACATATGAGTACGAGTAAAAATTAAATTCCAGTCTTATAAAAAAGGTGTCACTACTTCAGCCATTGTAGACAACAAAAACCTGAACATTAGTCTTATGATCCCAAGGCACTGTTCCACAATCATTGATACATGATATCATAAAGAAAATATTTCTGTACACCTATATCTATCTATGGGTCTACTTTAAAACACTGACACACAAACACCGATGACGGGAACACCGAGACCGGAAGATCAACAACTGAGATGACCGACAGTTTAAAAGCACAAAACTTCACATGCCCGACAAACCACAATCCCGACAATCCGAAAAACACACACACAACAGAAGCACAACAAAAAGGTTACAAACCTACACTAAACCTTACATACACAACTATCTATGCACTAACCTCAACCCAAACCCTAACACTAAGTTCCGTCACTATCGCACACTCACCTAACCCACGCCCTAACCCTAACTCACTTAACCCACCCCTAACCATAAAGTCTGTCACTATATCACACTTACCTTACCCACACCCTAACCCTAACTCACTTAACCCGCCCCTAACCCTAAAGTCTGTCACTATCGCACACTTACCTTAACACATCTGTGTTCTCAGCATCGGGCTTTTAACTGTCGGTCATCTCAGTTGTCAATCTTCCAGTCTCAGTGTTCTCGTCGTCGGTGTTTTGTGTGTCGATGTTTTAAATCTATATATATGTGCATATATAGATGGATAGATAGATAGATAGATAGATAGATAGATAGATAGATAGATAGATAGATAGATAGATAGATATAGAAATATATGTAAGCAAATCTTTACAATATGCTACATAGTGAAATAACTGATCATTCATAGTGTAAGGTTATTTGCTAATGGTATTTATAAAATGTGAAACGATGGATTTTTTAAAACTAAATGAAAGTGAATGGTCATTTATCCTTCTAAAAATGATATCAGGTTCTTTCCACAAAAAGAAATGATTACTCAGACTAGAACAACATCAACAATACTGATGTTGGCTGCAAATTTACTGTGCCACAGACTGGAAGGTTTAAGAGAAAACAACATGAGCAAGTACATCATTTGCAGCAATGAACCCTGGAAAATTATCCTAACCAAGTCTTTAGTTCAAAAAATCTTTTTTCCTCAACTGTCACACTAAAAAAGAAAAAAAAAAATAGTATCCCAAAACAACATAATGCTTCACCTTTAATTCTCTTCAGCTGTCAGATAATGTCACAGTGAGGAACATATTCAAGTTGTCTGCAGTAAATAGACAATATCCACTGAAATAGTAACATTTACAGTCTGCAAAACATTCATGAAGAACAATAACTTTGCAGTACAATTTTTTTTCATCAATAAAGCCATGTTGGTGTAAATCATCTTTTTTATGAAATCATAGTAGCATTAACTCTAGAATTACATTTTCAAGAAAATTACCAAAAATGGTGTTTAAACATATGACCCTGCAGCCCATAAAAAAAATAACTTCATCACCTTTAAAACTAGGATCAGCTACACTGTCTTCCAGAAAATATAGCATGTAGTAAGAAGAGTGGTTTTCCTGTAACAAGTAGAGGTGAAATATATAAAATAAATTAAACAAAGTTACCTGGGACCCCACCTAGGCCAGACACTGAGTTAACGATAATATCTATAGTCATGTTATTATTCCTGTTCCTTATTAATCAGTGATCAGTATGTATTTAGAAGGATATGAAGGATTAACCTTAATTCTATTTAGTAACAGAGTGGAACTAGTAAAATATTTATAAATATATTTACCATTTCTTTGCTGTTATGGGCAATAATATAATTTATTCTTACACAAAAATGATAAAATCCACTCGTTTTGGAATTTCTAGTATATGTATAATCTGCTTTATTATTATCCTTAGAATTAATACAATTTATTTCATACTTTTCTTTTACTAGTCATGTTTTTAGTAATGGTGTTCCCATTTCCCTTGAAGTATGTTCCTAAGTAGTTATATTCTTTCACAAAAGATATTAATTATACACTTTTATTTCTTATTGCTTTATTTTCTCATAATATATTTCTGGATATTTTGATACTACTAAGATGATTACTTCACTGATATTTAGTTACGTTTATCACAGGGATTCCACTATATATAATAATGTACAACAGATTTCCACAATGCCGTCATTCAAAATTATCCTTTAATATGTTCTTTATCAACAGTTATGTAGTCTGCCTTAGAATAGTTCTTTTATAAACTAGCCAGTTGATGGCCCATTATTTGTATTTTGCAAGGCTGGAACTTAATGCTCTGGTGATACAAGCTTCTTAAAACATTCAGTTTAAATTCTTCTTTTATCTCAGTCAGGATGAGACTAAACATATTTTTTTTATATATGTATATTCACCCTTGAATTTGAAAAATGGCCCTCTGCCAAGACATAGTTTTTGATATTACATTCAGTGGTGTTTTCATTAAGTCTTAGAAGGTCATGATATTAAGTCTGAAGAGGGAACTTATAATCATTAAAAATTATAATGTTATACTGACTGAGTTCCTTTGTAAGAACAAAATTAAATATACCTTCCATTTTTGGGAGTACATTGGAGCATGTACAAAATCATAACTTTTTATGTATTTATTTAAATTAGACTTATATCTGTTTTATACACTTAACTAAGTAGTAAAGATGATTCTAACTTTTTGATGTGTTAATAAGAACAAAACCACCTACTGTGAACTTCCAAATGTTATCATAACTCTTTAAGCCATGAATAGATTATGGTGAGGAGAAACCATGTCTCAGTTACTGCAGCTCCATCAATATTCGCAACTGGAACCAGTCTATATACTTTTGAAAACTTTTTTACTTAAAATTTGAACATTATTTTGTGGCAGCTGAAAGTAGCTAATTGTACAGTCATTTTAGAATCATTTACCCCCCACTACACACACACACACACACACACACACACACACACACACACACACACACACACGCACACACACGCACACACACGCACACACACACATCACCTCCCTAAAATTTTCAGGTCTCATTATTTATTTCTGGAATATGTCAAATGCAAACTCCCTTTTGAAAATGTATCCTTCATATCATATCTTCACAAAGACAAAATGAAATGAACACATGAAATAAAAATAAATGCCTTACACAAGCAATACACTTAGCTGAATGATTTCCTTAAGATGTGGAACATGTATTTAATGAAAGTATAGCCTGCATCATTAATACCAGTTACTTTGAGAATCTGACTATACTGAATGCTATGTAGATAGACTCTAAAAATATCACCTCTAATGTCCTTTACATTGTGGTCAGGGGAATATGGTTTGGGTTGTGCCCTAATAAGTCATAAGACACTTGCTCATTGCCATTTGCTCTAACTGGCAAGTGGACTATTTCCCACTATCCCATTCCTAGTTAAACAATTTGCCATCCCACCATCAGACTCTAATGCACTCTAACCCTAAAACTCCCATGTGGTCCCTCACCATAGTCATAGTGCTCCTCAATCTAACCTTAATTTCCCCAATCATATCCTAAGGTAAAAACTAGACTTTCCTCTCTGTAAACCAAAAGCCACCTATCATTGTTTAGCCTTAAAACTTTATTTCTGATCCCTAACCAGAAACTTCCCTCTTGATTCCTAAACCTAAAACACTCTCCCTAAACCTAATGTCCATCACTACCAAACATTAACCTCAGCTCCATAATGCTATGAATATATTCCTGCTTCTAAACATAAAGTCCCCAATTGCTCCATAACCCTAAATCTACTCTCCTTCTTAAACCTAAAGCTATACCTTCCTAAATCTAAACCTTTCTGTAATTGACACCTGACACCCTGATGTATGGTCCTGTACCCCCTACTCCCTCAGCACTGCTGCCAGACATACCTTGCTTAAATTCAGCTACTGTGATTTGGTGGAATATGACAGCTCCACTCCCTGTCCACTCAACTTCTCTTGCTGTGGGGCAGTGTCTTCAAGCACCTGGGACTTGTACACATATAGAAAACCACACGTTGCCATAATTTTGAATCTCTTGATCCTAACAAGTATATATTTAAGACCTTTAATATCTCTCCACAATTAACATCTGCTCAAAGGAGCTACCAAAACATCTATTATTTTCATGGCGGACAATCTTGTGTTATGGAAGGTTAAAAGTAAGTCTAACCTCCTTGCTAACCTGACATCATCATTTCAACAATGCATTTTCCAAAGCAGCTTTCAGCTACATAATTAGTATGAAAGAAAAAAACATGATCTGTACTATTCTCTGTAACGTTAGTTATGTTGTGATTCATTCCCACTAATTCTGTCATAAGCACTACTACCATTTCCTCTCCCACAGGCTTTTTTTTCTGTTATGTTGATGTGTCACTTATTTCTCAGTCTTGTTCAACATTTAATGGTCTTTATTGTATTTTCAGGGTGGATATCACATACAAACTAATAATGGTTTGAGAGCTATATGATGATATGTAAATTCTTGCATATTCATCATAATTCATCATAATTCATTTGACACATAAGACACTACTGCACATTTGAGAATGCATCTTGTGTACATTAGCACTGATGTCCCTTGGACTACATAAAACCAAGTTGTCAGTCACAGGTATTACTTGTAGGAATAGCATTGTGATTTATTTAATTAGAACACTAACTTGAATTTAGCCCCGAATTGCTTGTCATATTAAAAACCAAAGAAGTCTAAGTCAACCTGCATGGAACTATCTAAAGAAATTTTTTGCACCATTTATCTTGAAACTGTTTAAAAAATAAATTTATTTTTTTTACTTGTAATTAGAGTTGAGCATTTAAAGTTCAGTGTGTGTGTGTATGTATGTATGTATTCATTTATTTATTTTTGTTTACCAGGGTAGTGTGCTGATTAGTACTGACCAAATTTAGGCTTAATCTAGGTGAAATACAAAACATTTCACAAGCCATAAAATGCAGAAATGTAAAACATAACAGAGTAATTCAGGCTAGTTATATATGCAAGCTGTATATATGCATTCTAATGAACAAGCAGACTTTAATGTAATATATATATATATATATATATATATATATATATATATATATATATATATATATACATATACACATATCTATATATATATATATATATATATATATATATATATGTGTGTATGGATCCCTATCACAACACCGACACGCCACAAAGCCGACACCCAAAACACCGACACCAAAAGACCGAAAACGCACAAAACCAACAACGCACAAAACCAAACACCATAACACCGACACCCAAAACGCCGACAAACAAAACATAAACTACACATTACACACAACTATACATGCACTAACAGTAACCCAAACCCTAATGCTAAGGTCCGACACTACCGCACATTTACCCTACCCGCACCCTAACCCTAACCTCACTTAACCTGCCACTAAACCTAAAGTCCATCACTATCGGACACTTACCCTACCTGCACCCTAACCCTAACTCACTTAACCCGTCACTAAACCTAAAGTCCGTCACTATCGCACACTTACCCTACCTGCACCCTAACCCTAACTCACTTAACCCACCCTTAAACCTAAACTCCGTCACTATCGCACACTTACCTTACCCGCACCCTAAGTCTGACACCACTGCACAATCACCTTTCCCGCACCCTAACCCTAAATCCCTCACTATCTCACACTTACCTGTCCGCTCCCTAATGCTAAATCCCTCACTATCGCACACTTACCGAGTCGCGCTCACACATTGCCCATGTCGGTGTTTTGGCTGTTGGTATTTCACCTTGTCGATCATCTGTCTCGTCGGTCTTCTGGATTCGGTCTTCTGAGCGTCGGTGTTTTGGCGTGTCAATCAAGTCAAGGGGACCCATATATATATATATATATATATATATAGATAGATATATTTATTGTGTAGACTGGTAGAGAAGGGGTGAAGGCTGCCAGCCTATTAAAATAGAATTTGATACATAATTCTATCATTTGTAAATATAAATGTAAACTACAGGCTTGTGTCTTAAATGTAAAGAAATGCTTTTTCAACAATGTAGCAACATTGTCATCTGCTATAAGGAAAACTAAGTCAAGCATTTCTTATTGGTCCTTTGAAATTAAAATTATTTTATGTCTATTCCTTTGAAGATAGAATTTGGAGTGGATGGGTCTGGAGTAAGCATCCTGTCATTTGTTTTAAGGTTAAAGTTAATGACTAGAATTTGAATGTGGAATGTCCTTTATTGCTCTAAGTGTAAGAGAATATAAAGGCAGTTTTGGTGTGGCCTGCGAACTAGGAAAGTGTAAACAATTGATGTAATGTTTTATCAGAACTGCAGTTTCAATTAAAACAGTGAAAACCAGAGATTATTAAGCATGTTTGATCTTGGATATCTAACTCATCAGCACTCTGCCTGTCGTCTTAAGTAAGTTATTTTAGAAGTATTTTTCTTGTAGTAATAGCTAAGGAATTAGAAGAAAGTTAGACTAAGTGTTTTTCTATCATGTCAGAACTGTACTACTGAATTATTTTAAGTTTCTGTGTGATCTCTGAACTCTTGAATAGCACTGTGGTGTAGTAGTATTGTCTTGTGTTTTAATTATTTATTATTAAATATTTTAAAAACCTTTTACCTGTGGCTGGTTTATGTAGAGAAGTTAAGCTCTAGAGTTCATTGCATATTTATAGAGTTTACTGTCTAAGCCACTCCTATAGCTTTAGCCCTGGGCTATACTACCAATTGGATAATAATATTGCACAGTAATATTTGGACACCTTTTTAAGGGTCTTTGGGTATCTGATAATTATTAGCTGGTGGTGGCAGTAATTGCTACCATATAGTCTGGGTATAGGGGCACAGCTGGAGAATCTGTGTCAGCCTTTCACTTTAGTGTCTGTGAAGTTGAATAAATACTTATCTCTAAGTGTGTGTGTGTGTGTGTGTGTGTGTGTGTGTGTGTGTGTGTGTGTGTGTGTGTGTGTCAGCTACTTGGGCAGGGACATGAAGCACTGGTTGGACAGAGAGGGTACTGGAGGTTAGTTTGCCAGCTAGGCTGAGATCTAGACCCTATAGCTTTGCCAGTGGAGACTCTTAATGGGGAGCAAGGGAGCAACTAGCCCCAGACTGACTGTGATATCTGTGTGCACTTAAGGGAAATTGTACTTTACTGTATGTATTTGTTATCCTTTCCTCTTATATGAGACACAGTCTCTGGTGTTAGTGGTGAGGACTGAGGCTCCTTGATTGCTGGGCCAGGGCGTGGGCATCACACACACACACACACACACACACACACACACACACACACACACATATATATATATATATATATATATATATATGTGTGTAGATATATCTATCTGTGTGTATAGGAGAGGAGATAGGGATAGTGTGTTAAGTGACCTGTGTTGAATCAGGAGCATTTAGCTAATATAAAGAAGTGCTTTTTGAGTTACACTTTGGAGTGTTGAGTTCCATTAGGTCAATGGGCAGAGCTTGCCAAAGCGTAGTTGCATGAGAGGAGAAATCATGTGCAGTGCTGTGGAGTTTGGTTCTAGGGGTAATGAGACTTGGTGTGACAGAGCATGTGCAGTGCTGTGCAGTTTGGTTCTAGGGGTAATGAGAGGTGGTCTGACAGAGCATGTGCAGTGTTGTTGAGTTTGATTCTAGGGGTAATGAGAGGTGGTGTGACAGAGCATGTGCAGTGCTATGGAGTTTGGTTCTAGGTCTAATGAAAGTTTTGTGTAGCTTGTGAGTAGTGCCTCAGATTGTATGAGGAAGGGTTTTCATGAAATCGAACTGTAAGGGGAGTAAATGTTTGGAGTTAAGAGTAGTCTGCAGAGTTGAGATCTGAAAAATAGATTAGAGCTTTATTTTAAAGGTAGCCATTTGACTTTTTTCTAGGTTGTGATACAGTGATGCTCAGAGAGAGGTGAATTTCTAATGAATCAGCAAATGCTGCTAGAGATTGTCTGCAGTGTGGTAGTATTTTTTCTGGAGGCAGAAATGAAAAGCACCCCCCCTTATGCTGCACTGCCAAGTCAGCAATCAATCTTTCTGGTGTGGGAATAGAACCTACTGCCTGCTGCAATATGCCAAGGACAGAATCATTGTTGTTTGAAGGACAGCAGGTGGTACTGGTGGACACAGACAGAGAGCTGACTGTAGATTATTTTTCTAAAGGTTTGCTCATAATTGAATGGATGGATATTGGATGAAAATGAGAGGTATCTTTTGGGATGATTTCCTTTGAGAGAGGTTTAATCAGAGAAGTTTTCCAGATTTGTATCATGATATTTTTGGTAAGACAAGCATGATTTATGTGAGTGAAAGGAAGGTATAGATGCTGTCTGCAGTGATATATAAACCAGGAGTTTATGTTGCCATGTACAGGAATGATGTCAGTGAGAATATGTTCAAGTAGCAGACAGACTTCTTTGGGAAATATGTGTTTAAACTACAAGAGCTGATGTGCTGATAATACTAATATGACAATCATGTAAATTCACAGATAATGTATATCAACATGAAATATTTATTTAAAAAGGAATGGGCTGGTCTATCACTACTGTCCATTGACAAAGGAAGCTAAAAATCATTTGTCAAACCCCTAATATAAAATAACCTACAAAATACCCAACCTTGTAACTCAAAGACCTAGAGCACTGGTGCACTAAAAATAAAGCTGCCATGAGTTATTCTGTTTCATGTCAGAAGGACCGTAAGTAAGACTTGTAGGTAATATTGTTGTGTTAGTCTTCTGAGAAAAAAAATGATCACTGTCAGTAAATCTGCAATCAGCTATAACATAAGTGACCAGTTTTGTTTTTCTGCAAGCCTTGATGAGGTGAAATATTTACTGAACATCTCTAAACAAAACTTAATCTTGTAGCAATTTAGTATTTCTAAAGCAAGGCATAAAGATGACAAACCTTTATGACCACTCATCTTCCTCATGTGTGAATAACAAAAGCAATCACAAATCAGAAGAAAAACTGCTACTCTAAGAATTTGGTCATGAAGCTTTCATGTGTTCATTTTAATCAACTATTAGGACCACTAGAAAATAATGTAATTCACAGTTACTATATTACTTACTTGTCGACTATGAAAATCAGTCATACCATCAAGCCAACAACTCTTGTTGTTGTTGCTGTTGAAGCAAATTTGTGTCATAAACCAAGCTACACAATTGTATAAATTTACACATAATTCAGTTGTTCTTTCATTTCAAACAGTGTGTGATTTATTTCTCCCTGTAGATATTTTGACAGTCATAATGCCAAGGACTGTCATGCTAAAAAAAATGAAAATGTAAAAATGTAGAAGGGAGAATATCAGCTATTGGTCTCTCCTTTGAAGGTTTGTTATAGCAGGGAGGGCAAGTCCCCCCTGCATCCCCACCAAAGGGTGGCAAGCTTCCCATGCTCCCAAAAAGGTATACAAACATATATCTATATCTATACATATCTATATATATATATATATCTATATATATATATATATATATATATATATATATATATATATATACACACACACACACACACACACACACACATATATATATATATATATATATATATATATATATATATGTATGTATATATATACTTTGTGAACTTTTAAATATAAAAAAATAAATAAAATGAAAAGCGTCTGCAACAGCAGATAAACTTTTAAATATTTAAATAAATAAAAATATGCAGACGAAGAACAGATAATTAAGCTTTCATTCTTTCTAGGTGGTAGAACTTCTTCAGAATGCAATACATTTGAATGACAGTATGATAAAAACTAAGATACATACCATGTGAGAGAACATTAGAATCTTATTAATGCTTATATACATTAACCAATGATCTAGCAGTATACATTCAAACTGAACCAAAGAACACTTGTAAAACTGAATATATGCAAATTAATCAGTTAAACCATCTCAGAGCACATCTTATGTTTATTTTTTCATTTAAACCAGGGGAGGCTTCAGAGTTCAACAGTAGCTGCCATTTAAGTTCCCTTAGTTTTAAGTAGGTATCTGTATTACCAAAGAAAACATCAACCTGTTCCAACACCAAAAACTGAAACTTAACACAATTAGCACGTGTCATACTATATTTAGGAATAGCATTGTTCATGTTCTTGGACCTAATAGCCCCCATCTGCTCTTTAATTCTGTCTGACAGTCTTCTAGAGGTTTTCCATACATAAAAGCTGCTGTACGAAGAACAAATACCAGCATATACAACAGAAGATGAGTGACAAACTGTCTAGAAAAAGTGACAGCATAGTTGCAGTGTGGGAACTTATAAGCAGAGCATAAATAGATGTAGAGGCATACAACACATTTATGACAACAAAACATTCCTGGAGCTGTAGAATCAGAGCTAGGTGTTTCTAAAAGAAATTGTTTATCCCTGTTTTCAAAGCAAGCTGTTATGTTCCTGGATCTTTTAAAAGTAAATGAGGGTAAAGTATTAAGAGAAGATCCACTCTGCTGTGTTTCTGTCAATATATCCCAGTTATACTGTAAAAATCTGTCTAATTTGTGTCATATCTCTAGATATGGGTAATGGAAAACTTAGAGTTCTGTCAGTGTCATAAGGGGTCTTAACCAAAGGTTTAAAGACAAATCTTAAAATAGTAAATGTTTGGTGTATCTGTTAATAGCTACCTCATTAAACAAGTTATTAACAAGAGTGTGTGGATAGTGTCTCATGTAAAACATGTTTCAATAGTGTAGCTTGTGTTTCAAAATCATTATCATGACTGGTGATCCTAAAAATGTGGAAAATTGTCCCTTTATTAAGTTTTTCTTCATAAAAAAAATGGATGTTGACTTGTGGAATCTAAACAGTTATTTTTATATGTTTATTTTCTGTAAACTGTTGATTTTAATTCACCTGTAGAAAGGTGATCTATTTTGGTGTCTAGAAAAGTGATAGAGTGACCTTGACTAGATATTACTAGTTTATGAAAATCCAAGCTTTTTCTCATTTCATATATGAATGGGCGATACTGTAGTTGAGGGCCACACCAGATGTGCAGTAGCAAGCCACGCCCAAAACCCACCCCATGATATATCATTCATGAATATGCATTCCCTCCCAATAATGTACAACCGAAGGAAAAAAAAAAGTGCACTTGACGTTGTAATAGGATAGTAAACATAACAGTAAACTGAAAGTAAATTACCGGTATGGCATGAACCGACATTTAAAATAAACAAAAAAAAAAAAAAAGCACTTTCTCGAATTTGGGGTATTTCCGTTTCTTAAGAGGACTGCCAACTGCTAAAATTATGGATTTGATACAACGTGTAATAGCTTCTTATTTAAACTAAAGTGTTTCCGTTATCACAGTGCTTTTAATAGTCAAACAGTCACCAATATCTCATATTGACACTTTGAACGGTTATGTGCTGTCAGTACAGCACGCAGTCATAACAGAAGTGTAACCACTTCTTCTTTCTTTCACTCAGTTGTGGGGTTAAGTCTTTAAGTATCACAGAGTGTTGCAGCATGACTGAACTTTGATATGCACATATTGTGTATAATGGCAAGTTTTAATCGACCTAAAATGTAAAAAAAATATATATATATATATATATATATATATATATATATATATATAGAATCTATTGCCAGTTTGTCGAAAACCCCAAGTAATATGCAGACCGGGTTGTCACTCAACTTGCTACATGTCTACTTCTGCATGAAAGGAACTGGTGAGGCCCTCAACTACAATATGAATGTATCAAGGCTCTGTTCATCACCCTCCCACGCATAAAAAATATCCGTGTATCATCTATACACAATTGCATATTTGAAACTGTTCAAAGTTGATAAGTGCACCAATTCCCAAGTACTGAGGACAAGGTTAGCAAATGCAGGAGCTACCTTAGATCCTATTGCCACTCCCCTTATTTGCTTATAGATTTTTTTCATTAAAAAAGAAAAAGTTGTTGTTAAGTACAATCTCCTTAAGTGTGCACAAAGTATTAACTTTAATAGTAGAAAAGATGGTGGGCCAGATTCAGGAAGCCTCCGTGTAAGAGTTATAACTCTTACACGGAGGCTGCAGTTAAACTGTGTGATGTCAGCATGTCATGCATATGCATGAGGTGCATGAGGCATGCTGAATCACACCAGTAACTCTTACACGGTCCGTGTAAGAGAGTAGAAGCGTGTCTGTAGGCTAAGCTCTGCAAGTGGACACGCCCCCGGAAAACTATAATGGCTGAAAGTAAACAGCCACGAGAAAGGCCATGAAAATGTGAATAAACACACTATACAACACATGCCCCGACTGGCCATCAGTGTATAAAGTGAAGAGATGTCATAAAAGTAAATGAAAACCTTTTTTTTTTGTTAAACCCGTAAATGTTTGCTACTGTGTGCGGGTGTGCTACTAAGCGCAATCACAGTTAGCAGTCAGGGAAAAGGATATAAGAACTAAATATGCAAAGTAAGCCAAGAAATAATAGCTTAGTGGTAGAGTATCCGCCCTATGTGTAGGCAAGCAGGGTTCGAGCCCCTACAACAACCTTTTTTTATTTTTGTAAATAAGCACTAAAAAGCCCCCAGACAGTATTGTACAAATGTAAATGTATTCCCTTTTGTAAAATGGAATGAAACAGAGCATATATTTTGAAGTAACATAAGAATAAAAATAGTCAGAAATGTACTGATAGCTAAGCTGCCGTGAGGCAGAGTGCCCGTGACCGAGTAGTGTTTAAAAGCTGCAAACTGCGTGCCCGTTGCCAAGCAGCGGATAAACAGGCTGAAACTGTGTGCAATTAGCTGAACATGTGTGTCACTAGCCAATTCAGATTTATCCCAGCGCACACCGTTTGCGCCGCTCCCACAAGCTAACTGCCAGTGCGCATGCGTTACCTCAGCGCAAAGCGGCGCAGACCAGGTTTAAAGTGCTTAAAAGTGCTTTTGGCATGTTTGATTGACAGGTCTTCAACTCATTTCTGTCAGGAAAAGCAAAAAGCAGTTGCCAGATTCGAACACAGGATACCATGCACTAGAGTCAAGGAACTAAACCACCAAGCCATGACAGCAATACCTAGAAAAGCAGAAATAGCATATATATGGGATAAAACCCAGAATGGAGCATGAGAAAGCATTTTCAGTGAAGTAGATACAATTCCAAAACGGCCAATCAGAGAAATGTGCGGGTTAAGCGGCATATATTAGCCCCTTAGGCGGGAATACACAGCATAACTGATTGTAGAACAGACTTGCAGTCAGCATGAGTGGAGTAGGTGAGGGGCGTTGCTTTCGTGCACAGCGTTGGGCGTTGAGGAGTCCAGATACATGGTCTGGCTCCTTGTCCATAATCACGAGGCCCAACTCATGCAGGGCCAGGTCTCATGGGGAGTATATAGGGCTGAGGCGTGGGACCAGTTGGCTCGTGAGCTGACCAGTGCGACTGGCATTCCACGCACTGGTGAGCAGGTCCGTCACCACCATGCGGACCTGAAGAGGCGCAAGCAGGACCAATTGAACCGTTGGATCCAGGAGGCCCGGCAAATGCCCAACGCCCACGACTGAGTAAGTCACATTTTTCACATGTTTGTAAGGATTTCAACCAGCTGATACCATGGAGATGTGTATGGCAATATTATTCCCTTTGTATTACAGCTGCAGGTGTCCGCTCTGCGAATGTCGAGATGCACGCCAGAAGGCTGGTGCGGCTGCGCCACCATGCAGGTTAGTAACCCCACCCAGTACTTGTAAATAAATATTATTATGTACCATGTATCAGAACAGTGCAGTGTATTGATTAAAAGTAATATAATGTGCAATCAGGAATTGACCGTCTGCAGGTATGGCTGCAACAAGTTCATCAGTATGCAAGTGTAACTGGAAATATAATTGATAGGATTAAACAGTGCTGTAATACAGATGTCCCATCATTAATTAAATATACTGTAACCTGCAGTATAGTCTCAAGAGTACAGCTTCAGAATCTGAGGTAGTCACATGTCAGATATATCCCCTGTTGAAATGCTGAATCATGACAGAAGTGAGGCTGTTGGAAAGTGTTTGAATCACCACAGGTCTAATATGTGAACAAAGCCTAGAAGTACCAACCTGAACTGTGAAGTTGCAGAATGTGTGAGAGTGACAGAAAGGCTCATGTATGAATAAAGAAAGTAGTAATAACCCTGAATATATAAGCCTCAGTGTGTTTTCACAGAACTAAATGCATGTGGGAAGTACAAATTAACATCCCAAACTGATTTCAGTGTGTCTGAATCTGAATGTCTAGCTCAAAATCTGTATATGGTGATAACAGTAAACAATTTGCAGATAGAATGAATGATTATCTGACAGACTAAACAGCCATAGTTGTCCCCTGTCCTGTCATCAAAGTGTAGCAGGATGATGTATCTGATCAAATTCAAAATAAGTAGGATAGTGATGTATGTGTAACAGGTGTAGCATGACAGTCAAATAAAGATTATTTTGAAACATCAGCCTCAACTTAATTGTGTATCTATGATAAATGTGAATTAATGTTTAACATATGAATGTGTCATCACTTTCTATCCCCACCCAACCCTGTAATTCCATATAACAACATCCACTAAATAATGGTATGTGAACATTTCATTAATCATGGACATTTGTCCGTTCCAAACATATATGCATGTCTGTTCGTGCATGTGCCCTGTTTATACCTGCAAATACGATGGCCTGTTGCCATTAATCAACCCTGCATGTCGTTTGACTGTGTTTTGCTGTTCAAATAATGCATGTGATATTGATATGCCCCTTGTTCAATGGTGTCCATATCTGGGTGTTTGTTTGATGGGAATACCAATGCATGCTGTTACAACTAATCTGAATGGAATAAAATGCCACTAACCCAAACTAACATAACTACTCACAAACCTAGAACGCTTGGGAAGGCAGGTCCCAGCGGACCCACCTCTCCCACCTCAGCTGGTGACTGCACCTGGCACTAGTGCCCAGGCGGACCCCCTCCGGTGGCCCTGTGCCACCTTGGTGGAAGCGCTGCAGGGGATGGGGCCCGTCCCCACTCTGCAAGTGTGGCCGCAGGGGTTCGTCCACTCACCCTCAGCGGTGTCCGGTCTGTGGTGCGTAGCGGGATCCAAGATACAGTTCTTGGACCCCTCGCCAGCTCGAGGCTCGTGTGGCACAGCTAACGGCCCGGCCGTTGCCCCGCCTACACAGCCCCCAGCACAGCCCCGTCCTGGGCTGTGAAGGAACAGTGGCAACTGCCTATGGGTGGGGATATCAGTTCCACTGTTGCCATCTGTGGGCTCGTGCATCTCAGATATCCCAACCTCCGTCCCCGTCAATTGTGTAACCCCCCCACGTGTGTCATACACCGTCCCTGTATGCGTCTTGTCTGTCTTGTCTGTTAACCTACCCAACCTACCTCCCCAGCTTTACCGACTTCCTTCACCTGTCATACCACTCTCACCTGTAAAAAAAAAAAAAAAAAAAAGGGCACTCTGTCCCACAAAAAAATTACGCCCCATACATAGCTGTCCATGTCGCAGACATGTCCGCTGGACATCTAAACTGTTAATTACAATTGGCTGTACAACAAATATTAATGTTGTCCTGACACCTCTCTCAGAGGTGGAAGGTTTCAAATGTCTCACCAAAATACATAGAAATATACAGCTGTTGCTGCAAAAGACATGGGCATCTATGGGCCTTACCTACACCCTTCCTGCAAATCCCACGCTTCTTTCCCTACTGTCTTACCCTCTTTGTGACCCCTTTTCACCACTTTCCTGTCACCCCTTTTTCTTTTCTTTCAAAGAAAATAAGCGGGTGTCGCTTGTGTTAGCGGAGCTCACCGCCAGTGCTTGCATCGTGAGCTCAGCAAGCAGCGCAGACCTGGTTTAAAGTGCTTAAAAGTGCCTTTATGGCACTTTGATTGACAGGTCCTGTACTCAGTTCCAAAGTTTGCTAAGAAAAATAAATTCCCACTGTCAGTCTCGAACCCAGGACCTTGGTAACATTAGTCCGTATGACCTACCACTAAGCCATGCCTGCTTTACAAGAACACACTGCTAAAATAAATATAACATGTAATAGTAGGAATCAGTATAAAGGTAATATAGGAGATGTACTATCCAAAGCATGTTTGGTAGAGTTTTAATGGCCAAATTACTGGATTCCCATACTAGTTCAGTGTGAGCAGAAACAGCACTGCTACCTGTTAGCTTGTACATAATAATGTAAGGTAATGTACATATGTGAAGGTATGTATATCTACACATACATATATATAAATATATATTAATACATATGAAATATAATCGTAGGTCTCAGTAGCCATACACACTCACTACAGGAAAAAGTTAACATAATTGCTGCAACCTGAATCTGCAACACAGCCTGACCCCTGTGTGACCTACTTACCCTTCTAACTGCTTACAGGTGGCCTCAACACTTTGATTGACAGGTCCTGTACTCAGTTTGAAAGTTTGCAAAGTAAAAATTCCCACTGTCAGTCTTGAAACCAGGACCTAGGTAACATTAGTCTGTTTGACCTACCACTAAGCCATGCCTGCTTTGGAAGAGCACACTGCTAAAATAAATATAACATGTAATAGTAGGAATCAGTATAAAGGCAATATAGGAGATGTACTATCCAAAGCATGTTTGGTAGAGTTTTAATGGCCAAATTACTGGATTCCCATACTAGTTCAGTGTGAGCAGAAACAGCCCTGCTACCTGTTAGCTTGTACATAATAATGTAAGGTAATGTACATATTTGAAGGTATGTATATCAACACATACATATATATAAATATATATTAATACATATGAAATATAATCGTAGGTCTCAGTAGCCATACACACTCACTACAGGAAACAGTGAAGATATATGCAGCAACCAGAATCTGCAACACAGCCTGGCTCCTGTGAGACCTACTAAGCCCTTTAACTGCTTAAAGGTGCCTCTAGCACTGTGATTGATAGGCCCTATACTCAACCCAAAAGCAGAATATGAGCATACTAGTAGGCCCTACCACAAGACCATTGTAACACTAGTCTGTATGACCTACCACTAAGCCATGACTCTCATACAGGAATATAGTGCTAAATAAGTGGAACATGTAATAGTAGGAATGAAGATAAAGGCAATATAGTATGTCTACTACCCAAAGCATGTCAGGCAGACTTTTATAGTCCCAATTACTGGATTCCCATACTAGAGTAGTGTTAATGGAAACAGCCCTGCTAATTGTTAGCTTGTACCCAATAATGTCAGCTAATGTACATATATGAAAGTATGTATATGTACACAGATATATATATATATATATGCATATAGCAATACATATGACATATAGTTGTAGGTGTCAGTATGCATACACACTCACTACAGGGAACAGGCAAGATAAATGCAGCAACCTGAATCTACAACACAGCATGAAGCATGGGAGATGTACTAACCTTCACACTCACAGAACACTGTCAACAGCATACCAGCATGGTCCACGCCCTACAATCTGAAAGGGCAGCGCCTATCTCACATACCCTTTTATAGCAGTGTCCTAAAATCACAGTGAGACATGCAATTAGTACGCACCCAGCTGCTTGCAATTAGCAAATGCTGCCTTACAATTGGTGCAGAGGCCATCACATGGATCCATGCAGATACCTACAAAAGTATTCAGTACCCACACTCCACTCATGCAATACAGTCATTGCACTAACCGAATGAGAAAGAGAGAGAGAGAGACAGACAGAGAGAGAAAAAAATATATATACTGACAGCAAGCAGCAAAACAGCAGCAGCAGCAGCAGCAACAGCAGCAAAATACAAGCAGCACGACTGACTCACCAAAAGCTGCCACAAACACAGGTAATGCAAAGTAGCAGGTTAATCCTGTGTATACTGTGACACCTCAAGTGTATCATAGTTCACTATCAATAGGTATGTCCATGAGATAGGTTGTGTGTAGATAGTCATGAAATATAAACATATGTAAAATTGTTGTACATGTGGGCCATAACTAACACTTCCATAGCTTAGAACACAAGGCCAGTTGTGCATATGATGCAGTAGTTCCCAGGGTCAGTAGAGGTTCCTCCTCATTGGTGTGGGACCACTGTGTATGTATGGCACTGTTCAGGTACATATCCTGTAGTATGGCCATGGATTAATATCAGTCTGTCATGTGGTGCTATGTCCTCCAGGGGTGAATGTAGCACACATCCAGGGATACCATTCCGTAACAGTGATGATATGTGTTCTGCAATGATGAGGGTGGCTCTCACCTGGACATGTGAGAGGATAGGGAGGTTACAGTCATCTGGGATAAGTAATAACACGTGTGTAGGACAATGGGGGAACCTGCACCTAAACTGTCTGCAAAATTGTTGGCAATATCTGTGCATTTGGTGAATGTGAAGCATCTTAACACTGCAGACAACAGATGCCTTGCCGTCATGTGAATCTGCCCTGTGCTGCAGTAGCCTCCTACTATTGTTATACAATATGCCTGTATCTGTAGTCCACTGGACAGGATTAATAAGTGGTGTGCAGTTGTTCTGGGTTAGATAACTGTGTGCACAGTACATGCAGTATGTGGGATGTCTGTGGTAAGCATATGCAAATGTGCTGGCGGTGTGTGTTGTGGCTTCCACTGGCCCAGTGGGCTGCATGGATAGCATCACTGTCATAACTACTGAATAACTGTGTAATCACATGCATACATAGCAAGGTAGTGTATTGTGCTTGTGGTGTTGTTCAGATATGTATATCCAGGCTGAGTAATTTGTGTCCACATCACAGTGTTGGATGGCAGCACACATCCAGTATGTATGGATGAACACCCAGAATGTGTCACACGTGTCACCTGTGCAGGCGTATCTGGCCATTACCTGTGCATCCCCACAACACACACACATGCAACATATGGCAGAAGTACTATAGCAGTACACACATGTTCATAGGTTCATACTAGGCTATCTGCCGAGGGCATTTACAAGACTAGCCCATAGTTTTGTGGCTTCGCCACCCCTTTAGTATGGGGAACCATACCCATTATTTTGCTGTGCCTCTGTCGAGCAGTGACACTGAGGTAATCCCTGGGGTATATCTGCGATCTCCCATCCATTGGTCAAGATTTCTCTAGAACAAGGCCATCGAGGTGCTCTGCCTCACATATACCGTGATTTTGTTCCACAGCATAGGGAGTCTTTGGTTGATGAATCTATCCCTCCAGCATGTCCTATTAATAGCCGTGTGGAGGTTTAAGTCTCCTGGCCTTGTGGCTCTGATGGATCTAGATTTTTTTAGGTGAAGCATATTCATCAAATCTGGGTCTGACATGGCCTTGTATGTTGGGCAAAGGTCACCTCTGAGCAAGCGGTAGGCGACTGACTACAACATACATGGACATGCTGGAGGGGCAAATTCCTAACTGAGAGGCTCCCTTTACTCTGTAATGAGCTCGAACAGTTGAGAATGAACAGTTCATAGGTTCATACTAGGCTATTTGCCCTAGGGCATTGGTAAGCCTAGTAGAATGTGTTTGTCTTTTGCCACCCAATCAGAAGTTATGCTGCTATGCCCTTGTCCGACTTTAGTATACTACGCCTCTGTCTAACAGTGACATAGAAGTGATACCTGGGGTACAACTATGATCTCCATCCACTCATCCAGATTCCTATGGAAGAGAGTCAATGAGGACTCTGCCTAACCAGTAGTGTGAGCTCATTACAGAGTGAAGGGAGCCTCTCGGTTAGGAATATGCCCCTCCAGCATGTCCATGTATGTCAGTGCTGAGGTCCAGCTCTCCTGAGCATGTGGCTGTATGGGACTCTGATTGCCTGAGGTACATCACGTTCATTACTGCTAGGTAGGACATGGCTGTATATGGCATGCACAGATTGCCCCTGAACAGGCAGTATGCCACTGAGTCCAGCTGGATTCACTTTACCTGGGCAGCATATGACATCTGTGTGAGCCATTGCATCCCCTTGATGATGTACTGTTGTCCTGTACCAGTTGCTGTAGGTGTCTGGTTAGGTACATCCCAAAAGGTGCATTGTATGCAATTATAGGCCTGATGATGGATGAGTACAGAGGCACAATGACCTCCCCTGCCATACATGTGAATCAGTCATGATTAGCTGGGCTATATAACATGTCTGTCAATCCACGTTGCCCATGTGGTAGACAAATGACAGACTGCTACCATGTTTCTTCCCCAGGTCCCCAACTCGTCTACTGTACTCAATGGCCTAACACCTATGTTGTACTGTGCCACCAATGTGGAGGCGTGGGAATCTGCATTGAATACTGATACTCCCCTCCCTGTTCAAGTGTTGTGGCCGACAAGAATGGTAACAGCTATAACGTGGTAGTACTGGTGTGCTCCTGTGAAACCTGAAACAGGTTCATGTTACTGCACAGATATCGATGTCCATAATGCTAGGTAGGGTTTTGGGTGCGTGCATCCTTGGGTCTAATCGTCCAGTGTTGAGTAGCATCACTCTTACTTCCTCATCCTTTGTGATACAAATGGATGTGGGTTTGCCTTATGAGCCTTGCCTAATACAGGCACAATGGGTGTAACAGGAGGCTCCGCCAAATGTCAATAGGACTGTGGTGACAGGTGCAAGCTGTCCCTAGCAAAGCATACCACCCCAAGATGGCAGGGATTGGCACACCTGTGAATGACACCAGTATGTCAGTCAATTGTTGGAAGGGATAATTGTGCCTTGATATTGTGGCATTGTTCTAGGTGAGGGTAGGATGCTACTCAAGGTCAGGGTCAAACTGTCCTGGGCTACGTGCTCAGAGAGCTCTGTAATGTCTCATGTCATGTAGTCAGGGAGGAATGTGTCAGGCCATTCACAGCAGCATGGACATTGACTGAGTCATACCTGTACCTGCCTTGGGGTTACCTGACTGTTTGTGTTATGTGGCAGGTCATACTGCCTGACAGGCTGCACACCGTGACCCTCACCTCGTTAAGCCTGGTGAGCGTGATGTGAGTGTGCCTGATCATAGAGGCACCTAGTACAGGTGTATGAGGTGTGTTGTTAACTGTTAATGGCTGTGAGTGTTCAGCACATTGGCTTTGTGTGATATGTGTTGCACATGTTAGTTCATGTGGTAGTGGTTGCCTGGATGTCTGCATAGGAGGTCTCTGCTGCATAGGCAGAGCTGTGGTCTGAGCCTACAAGTATGATCATGTGTGATCATGTGTTAGGTCCACTGTTGTGTTAGGTCTACGTGAGACTGGAAGTGTAGTGAGTGATCCCCTTTGCCACGTGACTGGTTATGGCGGTATTGAGTAGACAGAGCCTAGCCTCCAGTCTGGTATATGGTTGCATCACTCACATGAGTTTGAATTTGTCGTTAGGAGGAGGGTTGTCTGTGTACATGCATCTGTTCTAACATTGTCTCTGGAGTACCACACTCACCAGCTGGACTGAGGAGGGAACTGACAACTGACCTCTGGACATGCTAGAATACTATTGTGAACTCTGTAATCACTAATGATTGAAAACAAGGTGCAGTGGGGAGTGAGGGTGTACTGACATTACCTACAACTGCTGACTGACATAAAAGCGTCAGTGAGCAAATGCCAGGTAACCTAAGTGCAATGTGTCACAATGAAGTAAATGCAACAATGACAAGCAGTCACTTGCTGTCATGTGTAACATGGAAGAACGTACAGTAAGCAATGCAGATAACAGTAGTGAGTCACAGATGTGTTTTAAAGATGTGTACTATGTGGAAGTAGCATACCAGTGAAATAACAAGCTAACAGATAACAAGCATATAAACAAAGGTAGATGCAGGAGGCCTGGATGTAGTGTTTGCTACAACAAACAAGGTGTAGCAATGTCAGTAAGATACAGCTCAGATATGCATGCACTATAAACCTGATACCAGATGTCCCCAGCTATGAATGGCAGAGTACAGCCTATTGTCACACATGACTGCAGACCACAAACCTCGTTAATGTTAAATAACTGGCCTAAAGGACAACTGCCCATACCAAGTAATACACTTGTACACTGGGCCCACAATCAGCAGTTCCCAACTTCAATGGATGAAAGATATGTGTCCTGCCACCACAGTGCTTGCCACCAACCTCCCTAATGTAAAACAACTGGTCTGAAGGCCAAGTACTTAGTACAAATGACATAGAATGATAGCTACACTGTAATCAGGTTTTAACCAATCAGTAATAAGTAGAAGTTAACACTCCCTGTATAGAATGTGTACCATGTATTGTTGAGATACTATGCTGATAACCTGTTTGTGTACCTTTCCAGATAGACATGGCACCGAAGAAATCCGGCGTACTCTGCTGCAGAGGATGACGTGATCCACCAGAGCCTGGTGCGTGAGTATGCCATCCTGTTTTCACGCACCACCCAGAACCAGCAGGAGAGGTCTGCACTGTGGCAAAGCCTTGTTAGCAGGATAAATGATGTTGGCATGCATGATAGGACATATGAGCAGGTGAGACATCACTGCAGTGATTTGATTAGAAATGTCCGCCAGCGTGCTGCAGATATCCGCAGGCAACAGGCTGCCACAGGTGGGGGGGTGGCCACACATCCCCCCCTCACCAGACAGGAGGGGCTACTGCTAAGTGTTGTGGATCCAGCCCCAGAACAACATCTGCCATCATGCATCATGATGGAGGTTGGATCCACACATCAGCAAGACAGTGGCGTGCAGGTAAGATGCCATATTCATTTATTGTTATTACTTTTACATTTGTTGACCCATATAGTCTAGCTGGATATGAGTTCATTTTCAGTAGAGGCATGTGGAGAAAAGCTCCACACATAACGTAATAAAGGCAGACAGACAAGTTGTCAATACAGACAGCCAACATAATAGAATTGTACAGCAGCCTGTTAATTAAATAAACATACATGTAAGGAAGTCAAACAGTTTATAGTCATACACAATGTACCGTTGGTTTCAAAGCAATCCTACCTAAAGCATAATGGTTATGCAATAAGGCAAAAGCCATATACAAAATAGTTAGGGCTCAGAAGGGTAGAAGTAGGAGTATGACAGATACAATGATATGGAAGAGGCAGGAGTCAAGAAGGGAAGTGAGGAAAAGAAGGAAGACAGTCAAGAGGAGGTGGGAGGGATGGGAGAAGTAGGTCAGAGCATAGAAGGACATCAAGGTGAAAGAAACAGGGTAGAAGCCAGTTTCTATGCACAATGAGGGTTAAAGGTGAATAGAGCATAGGGAGAGGGACATTAGCCTGGACTCCAAGAAGAACAAAGCCAGTGGTTTTGGAAGTACAATTTGAGTTGACGTTTGAAGACAGGTCCGGGTGAGATTAGAGTTAACTCCTGGTATGTACATATGACTGTTCTGTTCGCTGTTACTTCATGCACGCATAAGGTGTGCATGTGGTATGTATCTGTCATCATGATATATATACAGACATGATGTGCAGCTGATGTGTATAAGGGAACTAGTGTACTACTGTACTGTATCATGTGCAAAACAAATGGCACACATGTGCCCACTGACATTACTCTCTTCACACTTCCAGGTCCCTCCCATGTATCACCGAGGCAGGCCATACATGCTGGTGAGTCTTTTTAACAGTATCTGTAAAACAATTTATAAAACTAGGAAGAGTAGTGTAACTCTGTAGTAGACATGCTGGTGACTGTGTCCACAAAAACTGTAATTGACAGGTAGTAAATTGAGTAGTGTAACACGGTATTGATGTGTGTGTTTACTGTGGGGTGTGCATGTGTGCAAGTGTGCCTGTGCCCAAGTGTGCATGTGTGTTAGTGTCCATGAGTGCATGTGTCCATTTCTGAATGTGTGCATTAGTATTGAAGTTCATCTCTTTCAAATATGTATTGAGACTGTAATCTGTGTTCCATGTTTTCCTCCCGTAGGTTCTGGTGCTGCTCTGGTGACCTGCAGCAGGGAACCTGAATCTTGTGCCCCAGGTACTGATGATGATGAAATGTCTGTAATGGTGCAGGAAGGTGTGTCTGGGTCCGCCATTGGTCAGCCAATTGACAGTACACAGCTTTCAACCCCGTCAATCGCACAGTCATCCTGCCGTTACATCCTTTATCACCATTGTCCCTAGGTGATGGACAGTCAGCAGTGGGCATAGATCAGGGTAATGTGGTACCTGTGGCACATGCATCCTCACACGGCAGCCATGTGCAGAGTCCTCGAATGGTACCACGCAGACAGTCGCCCATGGGTTCTCGGGGGGGCATCCGTGGCCGTACTGCCTCTGGCCGGCGTGCCCAGGAGGTATGTCAACCTCCACTATGTTTAGAACTGTCATGCAGGCACAGGCACGTATTGAAAGGTACACCAGACAGGGTCTGGGGAGATGAGAGCATGTCGCATAGCCATGACAGACAGCATCCGTGATGTTGCGAATGCTATCCGTAACTTCACAGATGTCGTTGACAGTCGTTGTGGGGGCATACAACAGCTGCTCCACAACCAGATGTCCATGGGCCAGGGCGATGGTGTGCGTTTGCGGCGTCGACGTGGCCGTATGCCAGCAAGAGCACCAGCTGGCAGTGGCGCGGGCGACGACAACGGGCCCACTCGCGGCGCCTCAAGTGCCAGCACCAGCCCCAGCAATGCTGGGTCTGTGCTGTCATCCAGGCGCCCCAGGAGACCACGTGCACGTGGCTCTGGACAGTCCCAACAGGGAACTGTGTCCAGTCAACACACCCCTGCTTCCGATGACAGTACCCAGTCTGGGTTAGTACGGATACGGCCCGTAGCACCCTGCCAGGCACAGGTACCGTGTCCGTGCCCACAGACACTGATTTGGATGACCTGACAGGTGCAGTCTGTGGCTGTCCACAAAACCCTGTACATGGCAGCCATTATGTGGGACTGTGTGCGTGCTTACACACATGCAGAAACCTAACACCTAGGGCAAACACATACACACACACACTGCACCAACAACGGTCCACCCTGTACTGCTGCCCCTCACAAACACACATACACACACATGTCAATTGGTGTTACCAGTGGCGGCTTGGGCATATCTAACCCACACCCTGTGCATATGATGACACTGTGCCACCTCCTGCATACTACAACATCGGTGCAGGTAAAGGTAAACACGTTGCTGATGCACAGGGTGACTACATAGATGTGTATAAGTAGTAACATGTTGGTAACTGTTGTGTGTTGCAGTATAAATGTGTGTATATCCCATCAGTCCTGCTGCAGTAACTGTATGAATGTCCTCAGTTGTTATCTGCACCCATACTACTTAACAAAGTGTACCTGCTGCACACCATCACATGCTAACATTGACTATGGCAATGTGCATCTTGTGCTGTTATGTAGATTCAGCTACATGTATCTGTTCTGTCACACATGCATTTATACACACCCTGCTACCCACACACATGCACACGCTCACCTGCCATTCCCATTATTTATCACCCTACATGAGTAGCTGTTGATACATGACAGGTACACATTTCAGAAGTGCACTATGTTGTTTACTACTGGCATCCCCTTCTCTACCTGTACTCACAGGGTGCAGGCAACCTCATCAGTTGGAAGATGTAATGTGCATCAGGTACTGTAGTACCCTGATTGCCACAACAAACATGCTTCCCATACGGAAATGCACACACAGACACATCCCACATCCACACACTTGCCACATTCAGGCTTCAGAACACTATCTAGGTATATTCGGGTACATGTGCATGTTCAAGTAGCATGTAACACTATACTGAGTACTGGCACTTAGTTGTCTGTAGTCATGTTGTCTGTATAGAATAAAAGAAATGTTTTATTATCCTACTCCGTTTTGTGGACATTACTTGAACAAGTGTTACCTTACATGTGTTATCAGTACCAACACTTTCTGTTTTGTTTGTATAGGGTGCTATCAACATCACTGCTTGTTAAGGGTAATGACCACCCTGCAGTGCATAGCCCCATGTGGCAAAAGCCACATCCCACCCCATCATTGTGCACACACACTAACCCCACCAACAGTAAAACACATACTTTCCATTTGCAAGGTTCAAACCCACACCTAACTGTGCAATGACAGTAGAAACAGACACATTAGCAGAGTGTGCTATTTGCAGTAGTTGGAGAAACGTTTACTAATGCTGTACTTAGAGGTGCTGACATCATCTGTGTGTAGGAGGAGGGATGTGCACCCTGTAGTGTGTTCTCCCAGTTGGCAAAAGGCAGTTAACCCTCCCAGCATAGTGCACACACATAAACCACACTCATACATTCCCTTTGCAGGATTCAAACCCCCACCTAACTACGTTATGACACTGAAGAAAGACACATTAGCAGGCGCTATGCAAATTACTGGAGGACTTTACTACAGGTGATATAGTTATACAGTCCTGACATCATCACTATTTCAAAGGGGATCTGCATCCTGTACGATACTGTCACGGTTGCTAATAGGGACATTTCCCACACACACACATCGATGTGTTGGAGGTTTGCATATGTGGGGATCCAGAACACCAGTGTGATTAGTATATGGTTTGATTCGGACAAGTCAGGATATACTCCCAGTGGTGATTAGTTTTTACTCATGTTTGTAAAGATCAGCTCTAGTATATCTGCCCGTCTTGTGGGAAGGTTGGTTACCTGTTCCATAGCCAAAGAATGTCTGATCAATGGGAATCTTAGAGCTTGGGTATTGTGGCCTGTGTAATGTACACAGTCTATGTTTGGGTAGCTGGCATCACCCAGTATGATGGTGTTTGCAGAGTAATCTAAACTCTCCTGTGTCAGCATGAAGGCTGTGTGGGAGACCTGAGTTTGAGAGGGTGCTGCAACAGCTCCTCTGTGTCTCTTTCCATGTGGTCCAGGAGGTATGTCCCAACAGGTAGCTGACTGTGACCCTCCCTTGCTCTGTCTGGAGTGCGGCACGTCTGTCAACAGCTCATGTCAAGCAAGTGCACACCCCTCATAAATGATGTGGAAGCCTTCAAAGGCCCAAGGCCTGTTGAAAATATGGACCAGACTGCAGATACCTGTATAGAGGCATTCTGTGGACACATTCAGGAATGCATGGATCATGAAGCCACATATGAAAGCATGACCCAATTCTCCAAAGACAGATGTCCTGGGCACGGACACCAGCCATAAACACACTATACAATAGAAGGATGGCGCCACTACATGATACAACAACCTCCCAAAATGTGAAGGCACCACTGATGAGTATTGGAAGACAACTACAGGCACCCATATGATTGTCTAAGGCCATCTTTGAGAGAGGATTCCACAAGCCACTGAGGATAATCACAAGGCTGCCTGTAGTTATGTTAATAACCTGGGTGGTACTACCCAGATATGCTCAGAGGTAATACAATATGTCACACAAAATATAAAACACACAGACATTGCCATCATCCTAGTGGACAGGTTCAATGCTGCCTTCTCTCCCCACCACACCAAAAGGGAACATATGTCTCGCATCACAGTGCTTCCCCCCCCTGACATCACAGATGCTCAGGTAAGAGATGCCCTTCCCAAAGCAGTAAACACTGCATCAATGGGACCAGACAGTGTCCCAGGCTGTGTCCTACATGAACCACAAGAAGAGCTACACCCAGACATAACACCACTGTTCAATCCCAGCCTTAATACATGATATGTGACCAGAGAGTGGCATACAGCAACAGTGGTCCCTCAACATGCAGGTGGTGCCGTCACGGATCCTGGACACTACACGCCCCATATGTCTGACTAGCTTTGTCTGCAAAGCTATGGCAAGAATCATCAAGAACCTCACATATCTAGATATTGTGGACCTACAGACATGTCACCATACACAGTTTGGCTTTGTCAATGGCAAATCCTGCCTATCAAACCTGTTTGCTTTGTTTGAAACAGTCACCAAGGCCACTGTCAAGGGGTAGGAGGTCCACACAGCCTACCTGGACCTTGCATAAGCCTTGGATACAATACCCCACTTGTGCATTCTAGGAAGCTCACCAGTGTACATATTAACCCCTATGTCACTATGGGTATTGCACAGTGGCTCAAGGGCAGAACACACATGGTAGAATTGCTGGAGCCATGTCAGCCTCCAACCTGGTACAAGTGGTGTCCCACAAGGCAAAGCCCTAGGGGCTGTCATGTTCATTATATATTTGTCATAGGTACAGGCCAACATGGAAGTACTGTGGCTCAGCACGTCACAGGTGACTGCAGACCGAACACCATAATCAACTCAACAGCTAACACACGCATCCTCCAAAAGGGAGTCTTGCAAACACACGACTTGTGCCACAGCCATGGCCTCAACATGAATGACAGAAAGAGTATAGTCATCCCCTTTGTCAAACAGTAAATGACCACAATGTACCACATATGTGTTAATCCAGTAAGTGCAGACCTAGGAATTATGGACCTTGGGGTCACGGTTTGATAGCATCCTACCATTTGACAACAACATGGACAAAGTGGTTAGGTAAGCATGTGATATGGGCCACATCATCATGGGATCCACATGTAGGCCAGGGGAGGACATTGTGCCCCTTTACTCATCCCTCATCATGCCCATAATTGACTATGATGAACCTGTCGGCATGCACCTTACCAGACACCTGCAGCAACTGGGGCTACTACATATGTACCTCGACAAGGTGATCAAAGTGCTCAAACAGATGCCACATACTGACTGGTTAAAGTAGCAGCAGCTCTACTCAGTGACATACTGCCTCTTCATAGGCAATCTGTGCCTTACATAGAAGGCCAGGTCATACCCTCACGTAATGGCCATGCTGCATCTCAGAATATCCAGATCCCACCAGGATACACGCTGGAAATACATGAACTTCAGGAGTGATATACATAGGACATGGTGGAGGGGCACATTCACAACTCAGAGGCACCCTTCATTCCTGATTATTATCCCAATAGAGGTTAGGCGGACTGACTCAGTGACTATCCTCGAGCGATATTAATGACTGGATGTGACATTGTAGGGTTACCCTGGGTATCACTTATGTGTCACTGTGAGAAAGAGGCACAGTATACTAACCTTGGAAAAGGGCATAGCAAGACAGATTCACAATGCATGTTGAAAGGCACGCACATTCTGGCTAGGTGGATACATGCCCTGGGCAGATATCCCTGTACGAACCTATGGACCTATGTCTCTTTTTCACCATTGGCCCATGTGCTGTCAATCACCAATGTAAACTCAAGAGTCTGGTAGCATGTGCAAGGTCAGTTGTCAGTCACCTCTATGGTACAGTTGTGGAATATGTGTGTCATGTAGTAATGTCACAGCTGCACATGTACACAGTCAACCCTATCCCCTACCCATTGATGTACATCACATGTATGAGATGGAAACACATGGCCAAACTGTAACAACAACATACAAGTCAGTCAGATGCATGGACACATATGACTCAGTCATCGTCCATGCCACCACAGCTGATGTGGGATGTTGCTCACTGGGATACGTGATAGGGAACATGGAAGGGATCACTGAGCAAGTGACACAGGCTGGTAGACCCCTGACCTTGGTTAGCATCAGACCCTCACCAGGGATTCCGACAAATTACTGAATGCTAATGAATAAGTGTATCTACAACACCCTAGCTGAATGGTTCTTAGCATGCAGTCACTGCATTGCTATGGAATACTGTCTTACCACTACCACAACAGGTGAAAACATGCAGCTCCTGTACATTAACAACATGTAGACCTTATGCCCCAGACCAGGTGTGCATCCCTCACTACTAGGCTGATAGCATCTACATCTCACACTGTATATACACATCCCACATGCAGCATCTGCACAGAAGACCACGGTCATAATGTTACCCTGTGCAAATACCATGTATTCACATGTGGCAGGCATCACACATGGTAACTATTGAAAGTCACAGGTACATATGTGTATTTGGCACACACATACATCATGTGTTCATTGCCATAACCGGTGTAATCAATGTCATGCATTATTGTGAGGACAACCCACATACATGGGCATTCTGTGTGTGCACAACACACATGGCATGTCTGTAATCAAAAGCCATACATAATTGTGATATCATTTAGAAATGGGTATGTGCATCCTGTAGTGTGTTTTCCCAGTTGCCAAAAGGGATATATCAATCATACACACTTACCCCCTACACACACACTTGTCATGTGCGGTTCAAACCCCTACCTAACTATGTTAAGACACTAGAGGCAGACGCATTAGCACAGCGCTATTCGCATTACTGGGGAAAGTCCTTTCCCTGATATACTATAGGGTGCTGACATCATCAGAGTTTAGAAAGTGGAATGATCATCCTGTGGTGTGTTTTCCCAGTTGCCAAAAGGGATGTTTCTTTCATACCCACACACTTACCCCTTCACACACACTTGTCATCTGCTGGATTCAAACCCCTACCTAACTATGTTAAGACACTAGAGGCAGACGCATTAGCACAGCGCTATTCGCATTACTGGGGAAAGTCCTTTCCCTGATATACTATAGGGTGCTGACATCATCAGAGTTTAGAAAGTGGAATGATCATCCTGTGGTGTGTTTTCCCAGTTGCCAAAAGGGATGTTTCTTTCATACCCACACACTTACCCCTTCACACACACTTGTCATCTGCTGGATTCAAACCCCTACCTAACTATGTTAAGACACTAGAGGCAGACGCATTAGCACAGCGCTATTCGCATTACTGGGGAAAGTCCTTTCCCTGATATACTATAGGGTGCTGACATCATCAGAGTTTAGAAAGTGGAATGATCATCCTGTGGTGTGTTTTCCCAGTTGCCAAAAGGGATGTTTCTTTCATACCCACACACTTACCCCTTCACACACACTTGTCATCTGCTGGATTCAAACCCCTACCTAACTATGTTAAGACACTAGAGGCGGACGCATTAGCACAGCGCTATTCGCATTACTGGGGAAAGTCCTTTCCCTGATATACTATAGGGTGCTGACATCATCAGAGTTTAGAAAGTGGAATGATCATCCTGTGGTGTGTTTTCCCAGTTGCCAAAAGGGATGTTTCTTTCATACCCACACACTTACCCCCTTCACACACACTTGTCATCTGCGGATTCAAACCCCTACCTAACTATGTTAAGACACTAGAGACAGACGCATTAGCACAGCGCTATTCGCATTACTGGGGAAAGTCCTTTCCCTGATATACTATAGGGTGCTGACATCATCAGAGTTTAGAAAGTGGAATGATCATCCTGTGGTGTGTTTTCCCAGTTGCCAAAAGGGATGTTTCTTTCATACCCACACACTTACCCCTTCACACACACTTGTCATCTGCGGATTCAAACCCCTACCTAACTATGTTAAGACACTAGAGGCAGACACATTAGCACAGCGCTATTCGCATTACTGGGGAAAGTCCTTTCCCTGATATACTTATAGGGTGCTGACATCATCAGAGTTTAGAAAGTGGAATGATCATCCTGTGGTGTGTTTTCCCAGTTGCCAAAAGGGATGCTCCTTTCATACCCACTTACTCCCCTTCACACACACTTGCCACCTGCTGGATTCAAACCCCTACCTAACTATGTTATGACACTAGAGATGGGCGCGTTAGCACGGCGCTATTCGCATTACTGGGAAAGTCCTTTCCCCTGATATACTATAGGGTGCTGACATCATCAGAGTTTAGAAAGTGGAATGATCATCCTGTGGTGTGTTTTCCCAGTTGGCAAAGGGATGTTTCTTTCATACACACTTACACACACACTTACCCCCTTCACACACACTTGCCACCTGCTGGATTCAAACCCCTACCTAACTATGTTATGACACTAGAGGCGGACGCGTGCACGGCGCTATCCGGATTACTGAGAGAATCCTTTTCTCCAATATACTTATAGGGTGCTTACATGATCAGTGTCTAGACAGGGTGACGACCATCCTCTGGTGTGTTTTCACATTTGCTAGGGGTAACATTTGGACCAAGTGTGTGAGCATGCCCAGTTCAGCCTTCCTGTGGCATGTTGTGTGAAAGATGTCTCATTTATCTAAGTGTGTGAGCATGCCCAGTGTGGGCTTTACATATGTTGAACTCTGCAGCCCATCACATTTGTGGATGAGTGTGACCTTCAACAAATACCTCCATTTTATGGTTGTGTGTTCTGTGCCATGTTGTGTAGTTACTGTCCGAATGCTTTTTGTGTGAACAAAACTGGGAGTATACTGTGCCTGCAGGTTTTGCATGGGATACTTTGCACACAATTGTCAACATCCGTTCATACTGACCTAACACTGTAGCACTGTCTAGTGTAGTGTTTCAGTACTTTCACTGTGGTGGTCAGTATCCTGGGCTTCAGTCCTATCACTGATTTACATTTCCATAGTGTGCACAACAGGCTGGTTAAGGTCAGTTGTGCACATCTGCACAAAGGCAGTGCCTCTACAGACCCTGTTAATTGCTGCCCCATAAGCTTAACAAGTGTAGTCTGCAAATCTATGGAGAGGATCATAATTGAGCTCATAAACAAAGATATAGGGGACATGCAGACATTGTACCCATCCCATTTTAGCTTGGTCAGGGGCAGATCATGCCTTTTGTACTGGGTTGACATCTTCAAATTGGTCACTTAGGCCATTGTTGGGGAAAGGCAGTCCATACAACCTACCTTGGCCTTGCTAACACTTTCAACACAATACCCCACTCAGGTATTGTGGAAAGACCTCACAACTGAAATGTAAACCCATATGTCACAAGATGGGTTGCAAACTGGCTTAGGGACGGGACCCACAGGGTTAGAGTTGCTGGCACTATGTTAGACTCCAGGCTGGTCACAGGTGGTGTCACACAGGGCTCAGTCCTTGGCCACCATTGTTTGTCATGTACTTCCCATGAGAACAGGCCAACATGGGAGGACTTTGGATGACAATGTTAGCAGATGAGTGCACACTGGGCACCATAGTGGACAGTGCATCACACACAGATATCCTTCAGAAGGGACTCACAGTAACTGATAGCTGGTGCCAGGGCCATGGCCTGAAGTCAGAGTGCACAACATGTGTAGACATACCCTTCAGGAAAAGCAAGGTGACCCCAAGCTACCATATTGGTGGCAATCCTCTAAGCACAGAGGAGGTTATCACGGACCTGGGGACCCAGGTTGACAGTCGCCATTCTTCTGAGACTCACATTGCTAAAGTGGCTAGGAAGACCTTCTACATTGCCCACCTGATAAGGATGGGATTCACATCCAGATCTAGTGGGTCATTGTTCCCCTGTACTCTTCAGTTATCAGACCGGTGATCAAGTCAAATGCCCTATTCTGGCTGTATCTCACCCAACATCTGCAGCAATTGGAGACACCCTGACTGTCCCCCACCTAAAGGATCAAGGAACCACAACAGCTGTCATATGCTGCCAGATTGAAGACACTCACACTCTATTCACTCACATACCGTCTTCTTAGAGGTGACATGTGCCTGACATGCGAGGCCATGTCCAAACAGAGATTAATGGACATGCTCCACCTCAGACTCAGAAGATCCACCTGAACCACTAGTGCAGGTGACTGACACCTTAGCAGGGATGTATGTTGGACATGTTGTAGGGATGGAGTTATCACTCGGAGACTCCCTATGCTGTGGAATACAATCCTGGTCCATTTGAGGCAGAGCACCTTGCTGGCTGTGTTCAAGAGGTATCTTGACCTAATGCTAGTCGGAGAATGTGTTTGTCCATCAACACATTGTAAGCGTAGTTTGACATGTCATATGTCTTGTTTAGTATACTGTGCCTCTGTCTACCTGTGACATAACATTGATACCCAGGGTAAACCTCCCATCTCCCATCCACTCATTAGGATTCCTGTTGAGTGGACTCAACCAGTGTCTTTATGGACAACCTGTAGTGTTAGTTTACTCATGTGTGGCCGTGGCTTCTGTGTTTTGGATAATGCAGTACAGCCTGTCCTATATATGTCAGTGCTGGGGTTCAGTTCCCTCATGTGCATAGCTACCTGCCATTCAGATTGTACAAGGTGCAGCATGTGCATTGATTCCAGCTTGGACATGGCTTTCTCGTCAGGCACAGCTTGCATCTGGGTGGACATCATGGCAGTGTGTGGAGCTGCACTCTGTTTAATCAGACTACACATTACATGTGTTCCAGCTCTGTCATACTCCTGGTGAGGTACTGTTGTGGACTTTACAGGTGCTGGATGTGTGTGCATGAGGTACACCCGACAGGGGCTGTTGTGGTAATTTCTACTGGTGATGAAAGATAACTGCAAAACCAGAATGACCTCCCCTTAGCTAGATGTCAGACAGCATGGACCATACAATCACAACTGGAAATAGGATTCTACACCTACCACCCTAGAACACAGTAAAGGAAAGACACTACGGCTGATGCTGCTCAATGCCCAAGGTCTCTACCTCAAGCTGCACACACTCTATGCCCTTCTCAGTATGTAGCACATTGATGTCTGTTGTGTGCCTGAAACCTGGTTCACAGTTTCTGACAGCACCCCAGCACTATCGGGTGTTACCTCATCTCATGCATTCCGGCACCAGCATCCCGACAACAACAAGAAGGATGGTGGGTGTCCATATTCATCAAGGACACCCTCACCTCATGGTTGGTGGCAACACACTATGCATCGGAGACCATCCAGGTGCCAGTGACCGTAGGCAAGACTGCTCTGCAGTTTGTAGCATGTTACATGCCACCCGCTCAAACTCAGGTACCTCACACAGCTATCCTGCAAACACTGAAGGGGATAAATGTATCTCCAAACACCATCCTACTGGGTGATTCCAACTATCCACATATAGACTGGGATCACTAATCATGCCACAACACTCTAACACAAAGGTTCCAAGAGTTCATACACTGAAATGCCATGGAACAACTGGTCCCAATCCCCTCAAGTGGAGGCAACATACTAGAACACATCATCACAAACATGGGGTCACACTGTTCAACACCAGATGTATACCCATCATTGGTGAGATCAGATCATGGACTACTCTCAGTGGGAGTCCACATCCCACCCACACCCCAGATGGGAAAGGAATCGGTGAAGACCTTGTCAAATGCCGACTTCACATTTCTGAGCACTGGTGTGGTCTCTTTCAAGGCCCCCAGGCCAGCGGACACCATTACCCAAGCCACTGTATCACTTAGAAATGCCTTCTACCAGCACCTCCAGGACTGCATGGTTCAGGCAATCCAAAATAATGATGACTCTTTGTACCACAGGCAAGCATCCAGTCTGGTGGACCCTAGCCATAAACAAGCTGTACAACACAAGGAAGGAGCTACTACACGATAGAGTGTAATCCGTATGGGGGAAGACACCCCTGCTCATTGTGAGTAAAGCGCTGGGTTCCCCCATACAATCATCCGAGGCATGTTTAGAGAGTAAACCCACTCAGGACTCCAGGGACAATCATGAGGCCTTTTTTACCTATGTTTGAAACCTGGGAGGAAACTCCCAGATATGCTCAGACTTAGTTCAGAATGATGTTGATATCACTGCACCTACAGACATTGGCAACATACTGGCTGACAGGTTCAGTGCAGATTTCTCCCCCCCCCAACTGGGGGGGTATGCACACCAGAGGATTTTAGCCGCCCAAACATCTCCACTGCTGGGGTGGGAACTGCTCAATCCAAGGCAGAAAACACTTTATCCATGGGACCTGATGGTGTCCCCGGTTGTGTGCTCCATGAACTCAATGAGTAATTACACCCGCAGTTAGGGCAGCTGTTTAATGTTAGCCTCACCTCAGGATATGTTCCCAAGGGTGGCATACATCAATGGTGGACCCACCTCACAAAGGTGGTGCCTCCACCAACCCCAGAAACTACCATCCCATCCCCTTGACAAGCCTGTTCTGCTAGGCTATGGAGAGGATCATAATGGGAATTCTAAATGAAGACATAGGGGACTTGCAGACATTGGGTCCAATCCAGTTTGGCTTTGTCAAGGGCAGATCATGCCTTTTAAACTTGGTTGTCTTTCTCAAAACACTCACCCAGGCCATTGTCGTGGGCAAGGCAGTCCACACAGCCTACCTTGACCTGGCAAGGCTTTCAACCAATACCCCACTCAGGTATCATTGAAAACATCACCCGCTTAATTGTGAACCCATACATCACAGCATGGGTTGCAAACTGGCTAAGTGACGGAACACACAGGGTCAAAGTTGCTGGTGCCAGTTCACACTCCAGAGCTGTGACAAGTGGTGTCCCACAGGGCTCAGTCCTGGGACCACATTTGTTCAGTATCTACTTTTCAGAAGTGCGAGCAAGCACAGGAGGATTATGGCTGACAAAGTTTGAAGATGACTGCAAACTGGGAAGCATAGTTGGAAACCCATCTGACACAGACATCCTTCAGAAGGGTTTCATAGAGGTGGCTAACTGGTGCCACAGCCATGGCCTTGCATTACACACTAAACAATGCATAGCCATACCCTTCAGGAAGAACAAGGTTACCACTACTTCCCATCTAGGTGGCAATCCTGTAAGCACAATGTACATTATCAGGGACCTGGGCACCCAGATTGACAGTGACATTTTGTTTGACACTCACATTGCCAGGGTAGTTTGGAAGGCCTTCTACATTGGCCACCTCATCATGCAGTGATTCACATCTAGATCAAGGGAGGTCACTGTTCCCTGTACTCATCACTCATCAGACCAATGATTGCATACAATGCCCCATTCAGATTGGATGGGCCCACATATTCCTCGACAGGAGGTGAAAGGGTCTCAAACATATTTCTTATGCTGCCCGACTGAAGGAATTCCAGCTGTATTCAGTCGCTTACTGTCTGCTCAGAGGTGACCTGTGCCTGACATACAAGACTATGTCCAACCCAGGATTAATGAACATGCTTCACCTCAAGACCTCTACATCCATCAGAACTACAAGGGCAGGAGACCTAAACCTCAACACAGATATTAATAGGATGTGCTGAAGGGACAGATTCCTCACCCAGAGAGTCCATATGCTGTGGAACAACATCCTGGTACATGTGAGGCTGAGCACCTCACTGGCTTTGTTCAAGTGAGATTGTGACCAATGGATGGGAGATTGCAGGTATACCCCAGGGATAACCTCAGTATCACTGCTTGACAGAGGCACAGCAAAATAATGGGCATATTATCCATCAACTTGCACGGGTGGCAGAAGCCACAAAACTCTGGGCTAGGCTTATAAATGCCCTAGGGCAGATAGTCTAGTATGAACCTGTGAACATAGGCCTTGGGCAGTTCCTGCTATTAGGACAGTGGTCTGCAGCAAGCTATATAGTAGTAGTCAGTTTTAGCCATTGGTTTTGACCATGGCTATTCCATGTTGCTTCTTGTTGTGGTACAAACATGGGTGCGTGGTTATCCATGCTATGTATTGCTAGTCACCCTCATTTTGTATCTTGTTCCATGTGTTTGCACATGTACATCACTGTATGATGTGCAGCTGTATCCACAGGGTCATATGAGTGGATATGGATGTTAGTTGGGGTCCTCAGGTGTGCATATTGTACATGATATTACATTACTTAACACATGGCATTCATGCCTCAGGTGGTGCTGCAGGGCCACCTCTGTCGGATACACATACTACACTCCCTGTACGTTTGGAAGCAGGTTGTGTCATGTTAAGCATCCCTGTTACTGTATGAGTGAGTCAGGCGGGTATCAGTCCCAGTGTTCCTACTGACCAAGCATATGTGCTATCGTTGCCTCTTTGCCAAGGCCAAGCCATACTGGGCACGCATCCTTCTTCATTCATGCTAATGAGTGCAGACCTGGTTTAAAGTGCTTAAAAGTGCCTTTATGGCACTTTGATTGACATGTCTTGTACTCATTTTGAAAGTCTGGAGACAAAAATATATTCCCACTGCCAGTCTCGAACCCAGGACCTTGGTAACATTCGTCTGTATGACCTACCACTAAGCCATGACAGCCATACAAAAGCACTCTGCTAAAATAAATATAACAGTCAATAGTAGGAATTAGTATAAAGGCAATATAGGAGATGTACCATCCAAAGCATGTGAGGCAAAGTTTTAATGGCCAAATCACTGGATTCCCATACTAACCTTCACACTCACAGAACACTGTCAACAGCATACCAGCATCGTCCACGCCTTACAATCTGAAAGGGCTACGCCTATCTCACATACCTTTTTATAGCAGTGTCCTGAAATCACAGTGAGACATGCAATCAACACACACCTGGCTGCATGCAATTAGCAAATGCTGCCTTACAATTGGTGCAAGGGCCATCACATGGACCTATGCAGATACCTACAAAAGCATTCAGTACCCACACTCCACTCATGCAATACAGTCATTGCACAGACCTAATGAGAAAGAGAGAGAGAGAGAGAGAGAGAGAAAGAGAGAGAGAAAATATACAGACAGCCAGCAGCAAAACCATGAGTAGCAAACAGCAAGCAGCAAGCAAGCACCACTGACACAGCAACAGCTGCCACAAACACAGGTAATGCAAAGTAGCAGGTTAATACTGTGTTTACTGTGACACCTCTAAATGTATCATAGTTCACTATCTATAGCTCTGTCCATGAGATAGGTTTTGTGTGCATAGTCCTGAAATATACACATATGTAATATTGCTGTACATGTTGCCCATACGTGACACTTCCGTAGCTTAGAACAGAAGGCCAGTTGTGCATATGATGCAGTACATACCAGGGTCAGTAGAGGTTACTCCTCATTGGTGTGGGACCACTGTGTATGTATGGCACTCTTCAGGTACACATCCTGTAGTATGGCCAGGGAGTAATATCAGTCTGTAATGTGGTGCCATGTCCTCCTGGGGTGAATGTAGCACACATCCAGGGATACCATTCTGTAACAGTGATGCTATGTGTCCTGCAATGTTGAGCGTGGCCCTCACCTGGACATGTGAGAGGATAGGGAGGTTACAGTCATCTGTGATAACTAATTCCACTTGTGTAGGAGAATGGGGGGGGGATATCTGCACCTAAACTGTCTGCAACAATATTGCCAATATCTCAAACATGTTTTCCATACGGAAATGCACACACAGTAACATAACACATCCACACACTTGCCACATTCAGGCTTCAAAACACTATCTAGGTATATTCTGGTACATCTGCATGTTACAGTAGCATGTAGCACTATACTGAGTAGTGTCAGTTGTCTGTTGCCATGTTGTTTGGATAGAGTAAAAGGAGCATTTGTTTATCCTACTTTGTTTTGTGGACATTACTTGAAGTGTAACCTTACATGCATCATTGGTAACAACACCTTCTGTGTTGTTGTTCTGTTTGTACAGGGTGCTGTCAACATCACTGTTTGTTAAGGGAAATGTGCACCCTGCAGTGCATAGCCCCATTTGGCAAAAGAGACATCCCACCCCGCCATTGTGCACACACACCAACCCCACCCACAGTAAAACGCATACATTCCATTTGCAAGGTCCAAACCCCTACCTAGATGTGTTATGACTCTAAAGGCAGACACATTAGCAGAGTGTGCTATTTGCATTAGTAGGAGCAATCTTTTCCAATGCTGTACTTAGAGGGTGCTGACATCATCTGTGTTTACGAAGAGGGATGTGCACCCTGTAGTGTGTTCTCCCAGTTGGCAAAAGGCACCTTCCCTCCACAGCATTATGCACACACACAAACCCCACTCATACTAACACACATACATTCCCGTAGCAGGATTCAAACCCCTACCTAATTACGTTATGATACTAGAGACGGACGCATTAGCGGGGCGGGCTATTCACATTTCTAGGAGATTTCATTTCAGTTGATCTACTTATAGGGTGCTGACATCATCAGTGTTTAGAAAGTGGAATGAGCTCCGTGTGGTGTGTTTCCACAGTTGCCAAAAGGGATGTGCTTCTCATACACACTTATACAGACACTTACCCCCATTCACACACACACATGCCACTTGCTGGATTCAAACCCCTACCTAACTATGTTATGACACTAGAGACAGACGCATTAGCAGAATGCGCTATTCGGATTACTGGGAGGTAGCATTTCTAATGATCTACTTATAGGGTGCTGACATCTTCATTGTTTGGAATGGGGAATGTGCATCCTGTGGTGTGTTTTCACAGTTGTTAAGAGGAACATTTGAACTAAGTGTGTGAGCATGCCCACTTCAGCCTTCCCATGGCATGTTGTGTGAATGATGTCTCATTTATCAAAGTGTGTGAGCATGCCCAGTGTGAGCTTTCCATATGTTGAACTATGCAGCCCATCACAGTTGTGGATGAGTGTGAACTCCAACAAATAACTCCTGTTTAAGGTTGTGTGTTCTGTGACATGTTGTGTAGTTACTGTCCAGATGCTTCCTGTGAACACAACAGGGATTATACTGTGCCTGCAGCTTTTGCATGGGATACTTTGCATACAATTGTTAACATCCATTCATACTGACCTAGCACTGTTGTACTGTATAGTGTAGTGGTTCAGTACTTTCACTGTGGTGGACATTATCCTGGGCTTTAGTCCTATCACTGATTTACATTTCCATACTGTGCACAACAGCCTCTTTAGGGTCCAGTTGTGCATGTCTGCACAAAGGCAGTGCCTCTATGGACTCTGGTAATTACTGCCCCATAAGCTTAACAAGTGTAGTCTGCAAAGCTATGGAGAGGATCATAATGGAGCTCATGAAGAAAGATATGGAGGACATGCAGACATTGTACCTGTCCCAGTTTGTGTTGATCAAGGGCAAGTCATGCCTTTTGTACTTGGTTGACATTATCAAAACAGTAACTAAGGCCATTGATGAGGGAAAGGCAGTCCATAGAGCCTACCTTGCCCTTGAAAACCCTTTCAACACAATACCCCACTCAGGTATTGTAGGAAACCCTACCAACAGAAATGTACACCCATATGTCACAAGATCAGGTTTCAAACTGTCTTACAGACAGGACCCACAGGGTTAGAGTTGCTGGCACTATGTCAGACACCATGCCAGTCACATGTGGTCTCACACAGGGCTCAGTCCTTGGCCCCTATTGTTTGTTATCTACTTCTCAGAAGTACAGTCCAACATGGGAGGACTTTGGCTGACAAAGTTTGCAGATGACTGCACACTGGGTGCCATAGTGGACAGTGCATCAGACACGGATATCCTTCAGAAGGGGCTCACGGACACTGATAGCTGGTGCCAGAGCCATGGCCTGAAGTCAACTTGCAAAACATGTGTAGTCATACCCTTCAGGGAAAGCAAGGTAACCCCAAGCTACCATATAGGTGGCAATCCTCTAAGCACAGGGAAGGTTATCATGGACCTGGGGACCCAGGTTGACAGTCACTGTTCTGATGACACTCACATTGCTAAAGTGGCTAGTAGGACCTTCTACATTGTCCACATGATCAGGAAGGGATCCACATCCAGATCTAGTGGGTCATTGTTCCCCTGTACTCTTCACTTATCGGACCCGTGTTCTGGTACACTGCCTTATCTGGATGTATCTCACCTGACATCTGCAGCAAGTGGGGAGACCCTGAATGTTCCCCAACAAAAGGATAAAGGGTCTCCAACATCTGTCATATGCTGCCAGATTGGAAACACTACAGCTCTATTCAGTCACATACTGTCTGCTTAGAGGTGACATGTGCATGACATGCAAGCATGTCCAACCAGGGATTAATGGACATGCTCCACCTCAAAATCTTCAGATCCACCTGAACCAATAGTGCAAGTGACTTACACCGTAGCAGGGATGTACATTGGACATGTTGGAGGGTGGATTTATCACTCGGAGACTCCCTATGCTGTGGAATACAATCACGGTCCATGTGAGTCACAGCACCTTGCTGGCTCTGTTCAAGAGGTATCCTGACCTGTGGATGGGAAATCATAGGTTTACCCCGGGGATCGTCACTGTGTCACTGCTGGAGACAGGCACGTCAAACTAATGGGCACAGTACTGTTTCCATATAAGGGGTGGCGTACGCAACCAGACTCTGGACTAGGCTTAGAACTGCCTTGGGGCAGATAGCCTAGTATGAACCTATGAACCTATCTGACCATGTTGCATTATGTTCAGATGTGAACTACTTACAACGGCCTCAACCAACTGCAGTAGTGTATTCCACAACATGGGTGTACATTGGCAAACACTACCGATGTGCCCAAGGCCATTTCTAATGGTTATTGGATAGTGTGTTTGTCCATCAACACATCATAAGTGCAGTTTGGCATGACATATGTCTTGTTTTGTATACTGTGCCTCTGTCTACCTGTGACACAACATTGATACCCAGGGTATACCTACCATCTCCCATCCACTCGTTAGGATCCCTGTTGAGTAGAATAAATGACTGACTCTATGGATAACCTGTACTGGTAGTTTACTCATGCGTGGTGGTGGCTTCTGTGTTATGGATAATGCAGTACAGCTTGTCCTATGTATGTCAGTGCTGGGGTTCAGGTCCCTCATGTGCATATCTCCCTGCCATTCACATTGTACAAGGTGCGGCATGTGCATTGCTGACAGCTTGGACATGGCTTTCTACATCAGGCACAGCTTGTGTCTGGGTGGCCACCATGGCAGTGTGTGTAACTGCATTCTGTTTAATCAGGCGACACATTACATGTGTTCCAGCTCTTTGATACTCCTGGTGAGGTACTGTTGTGGACTTTACAGTTGCTGAATCTATCTGCTGAGGTACACCACACAGGCGCTGTTGTGGTCATTTGTAATGCTGCTGAAAGATAACTGCAAAACCACAATGACCTCCCCTTAGCTAGATGTCATAACCCTCATGATTAGGTTGGTATATGGATTGTTGCTGTTAACCCTACAGCCACATTTTTGTCCAATGCAGGATATCTATCACCTTGTGTCCCCCATTCTGGCATTACATGTTAGGAATGTCATGGGTCGACACCTATGTGGGAATTGGTGGTCACTTACTGGATTATCCACAGAGGCTGACTATACTGTTTTCACCATTTAACATGCTGACATGGCTATGGCACCAGCTGTCTGTTTCTATGTGGCCCTTTTATGGGATGCTTGTGTCAGCTGGTGTATCAGATATGTCAGGCGGCTTGTTGTCCTCTACAAACATGTTCCAGCACAGTCCTTACTTGTTGGCCTGTACCTATGGGGCATATATACCAGATGGTGAAGGTCCCAGGACCAAGCTTTGTGGGATGCCTGTTATATGTGGTTTGTAGTCTGACATGGCTGCTGCATGTCTGACCATGTCAGTTCTGTCGTTGGTCTGGTTTGCAACCCCTCCCATGACATTGGGGTGTATATATCAGCTGGTGAGCAAATCTATACGGAACACATAGGGTATTGTACAGAAGGCTTTGCAAGGTCCGGCAACACTGTGTGGACCACATTGCCCTCATCACTGACTTCAAGTACTGTTTCAACTGAGTCACACATGTTTAGGGGTGGGGTCTGCACTTTGTAAACCCACACTGGGTAGGGTCGGGTGTCAATAGATCCACAATATCATTATGTCTGTGGTACATGCTGGTCCTTTCCATAGCTGTGCAGACCAAACCTCTCATGATTCTGTGGTGGTTGTTTTTCCTATCCATTCAGGAGACACCTTTGTTGAGAACACCCACTGTTGTTGTACACTGCTCTTTGGAGTGCGTACCCTGTGGTAAGGGTGACATAATGTCAGGGAGGCGGCAGTCTGCTGGGGAAGGTATTTGGCATTATGGGGGGGGGTTTGCACTGCACATGTCAGGATGTCTGTTGGCCATACCTGTGTGTGTCTGGTATGTTGTTTGTAATATCGGTGTGATCCGGAGCATATCCAGGAATCAACAACATGCTTACTACCATCATTTGCAACAGCCTTGGGGTTATCTGTAGTGTCCTGTACAATCTGTATCATAATGGGTTCATACTAGGCTACCCCCCTAGGGCATCTGTAAGCCTGCATGTCCATTTTGTTTGATGGATTCTGGGGAATTGTTTACACCTGTGTCAGTGCTAGTATGATACCAGGGGTATAGTGACAAACAGCTCAGAAGCTGACTTCACACTTCTTCGGACTGAGATGGTATCCATTAAGCCCACTGGGCCAGTGGAAACCACAACACACAATGGTGACTCCTGCACAGACACTTTATGCGGACATCTCCGAGTAAGCATGGACCATGCAATCACAAATGAGAATGACACCTTCACCACCAAGGGAAAGTGGCCTGTCTGGTGGACCCCAGCCATAAACAACCTGTATAACAGATGAAGGATACTAATGCAAGACAGAGCTACATCTCCAGAATGTAAGGCAGCTGTGATCAGCAGTAGTGAAAGCTACATTCTCACATAAAGACACCCAAGTTCAACTTGGGGACATAAATCACCACAGGCGATGAAGGTAACCACACTGCTTTCTTCAGTTATGTCTGGCGCCTGGGTGGGAACCCTCATATATGCTCAGATTTGGTACACAACAACTTATATCCCAGGGACCTGACAGATATTACTGACACCCTGGCAGACCAGTTCAGTGCAATGTACCCCTCCCTCACCCCCAAGACATGATAGTTATCACAGCTGTATGTAACCTCACTGTCATCCTGGATGTCCATGTGAGAGCCGCAGTCAGCAGAGGCAGTACACAGCATCAATGGGACCTGATGGTATCCCCAGTTGCATGCTATGTGAACTACAGATGGAGATAAACCTGTATATGCAGATCCTATTTAACCTTAGCCTTGCTACAGGATCTGTACCTGAACACTGGCGTATCGCAACAGTGGTCCCACTCCACAAAGGAGATGCCTCCACAGACCCTGGCAGCTACCACCACACAAGCTTAAACAGCCTTGTCTGCAAAGCTTTGTGAAGGGTCATTATGGAGCTTCCACACAGAGACATTGGTGTCCTACAGACCCTTGATCACACCCAATTCAGCTTTGTACAGTGCAGATCCTGCGTTTTGCACCAAGTTGACTACTTTGAAACTGTCAGTAGAGCCGTTGATGAGGGCTACACAGTCCACACAACCTACCTGCGCTTGGCTAAGGCCTTTGACACAATACCCCACTCAGGCATCATAGACAAGCTCAACAGCTGAAATATAACACCATATGTCACAGCATAGGTTGCAAAATGGCTCAGAAACAGAACCCATAATGTCAACATTGCAGGTGCCTTGTCAGGTTCAAAGCCAGTCACAAGTGGTGTCCCACAAGGTTGTGTCCTGGGACCTCTCTTATTTGGTATTTACTTTTCAGATGTGAAAGCAAACATAGGAGGGTTGTGGCCGACAAAGTTTACAGATGACTGCAACCTGGGCACCATAGTGAATACATCAGCCAGCACACACATCCTACAGACTGCCGTCACACTGACAGATAGCTGGTGCTGGACTCATGGCCTAAAACTGACTGCGACTGATGTGTAGCCATCCCTTTGGGAGGAACACAGTACCCACAGATCTGTACATAGACAGCAACCCAATGAGTACAGGAAACAAATCAGACAGCTGGGGACACATGTAGATAGTGACATCTCATTTGACACCCATGTTGCCAAAGTTGTTTGACATACTTTCTATCTTGGCCACCTTATCATGGAGGTATTCCATCCAGACCATAGGAGGTCATTGTACCACTATACTTCTCCCTTATCAGGCCAATGCTTGAATACAACGCCCCATTTGGTATGTACCTCAACCAGCACTTGCAGCAGCTGGAGAGACCCCACAAGTACCTTACCATGACGATCAGGGATCTACAACACATGTCATATACTTCCAGAATAACTAAAAACAAGCTTTTTCAGTGTCATACCACATACGTACAGGTGACCTATGCCTGACATACAAGACCATGTCCGATCAGGATTTGGTAGACATGCTCCACTGCAAGCAATCCACATCCACCAGAAACATGGGAGCTAAAGATTTGAACCTCAGCACATACATGTATAGGACATGCTGAAGGGACAGAGTCATAACTCAGAGGCATCTCAAACTCTAGCAGAGTATCCCAGTTCATGTTAGACAGAGTACCTCACTGACTCTCTTCAAGAGACATCTGGACAGCTGCATGTGGACAGGGGCACAGACTGGACAGAGGCATAGTCACATTATTCAATTATGTAAGGTGGTCATAATGTGTCACTACTAAGTCAGAGGCACAATATTTCGTATCTATGCAGTACACATATTACCACTATGAGGGGTGGCAATAGCAATATTCATCAAGGACACCCTCACCTCATGGTTGGTGGCAACACACGATGCATTGTACACCATCCGGGTGCAATTAACCATAGGCAAGACTGCTCTGAAGTTTGTAGCATGTTACAGGCCATCCTCTGAAACTCAGGTACCTCACAGAGCTTTCATGAAAACAGTGGCGGGGATACATGTACCTGCAAACACCATCACACTGGGTGATCCCAACTATCCAAATATAGACTGGGATCAGTACTACAGCCACAACACTCTAGCCACAGGTTCCTACAGTTCATACACTCACATGCCATGGAAGAACTAGTCACCATCCCCACAAGAGGAGACAACATAGTAGATCTCATCATCACAAACATGGGCTCACAATGTTCAACACCAGAGGTATACCCATCATTGGTGAGATCAGATCATGACCTACTCTCAGTGGAAGTCCACATCCCACCTCCACCCCAGATAGAAAAGACCACAGTGCAGAACCTCTCAGAAGCCGACTACACACTTCTAATGACTGTTGTGGTCTCTTTCAAAGCCCCAAAGCCAGCAGACACCATTACCCAAGCCACTGTATCACTTACAACTGCCTTCTACCAGCACCTTCAAGACTGCATGGATGAGGCAATCCCAAACAAAACACAGACTCGTTGTACCAGAGGCAAGCGTCCAGTGTGGTGGACCTCAGCCATAAACAAGCACTACAACACAAGGAAGGAGGTACTACAAGATAGGGCGATATCCGTGGAAGGGTAGACACCCCTGCTCAATATAGGTGAAACACTGAGTTCCCCCATGAAATCATCCAAGGCGAATATTGGGAGTAAACCCACTAAGGGCTCACGGGACAACAATGAGGCCTTTTATAGATACGTTACACACCTGGGAGGAAACTCCCAGATATGCTCAGAATAGGCTCAGAATGCTGTAAATATCACTGAACCTATAGACATTGCCAACATACTGGCTGACAGGTTCAGTGCAGATTGCTCCACCCACCCTCCACCACAACTGGAGAGATATGTATGAAAGAGGATTGTAGCCCCCCAAACATCTCAAATGCTCAGGTGGGAACTGCTCTATCCAAGGGAAAGGACGCAGCATCCATGGGACCAGATGGTGTCCCTGGTTTTGTGCTCCATGAACTCACTCAAGAATTCAACCCGCAGTCAGGGCAGCTGTATGATCTTAGCCTCAAGTCAGGATATGTTCCCAAGGGTGGCATATGTCAATGGTGGACCCACTTCACATGGGGTGCCTCCACCGACCACGGAAACTACCATCCCATCAGCTTGACAAGCAGGGTCTGCTAAGCTATGGAGAAGATCATAATGGAAGTCATAGATGAGGACATAGGGGACTTGCAGACATTAGATCCAACCCAGTTAGGCTTTGTTGAGGGCAGATCATGCCTTTTAAACTTGGTTGACTGTTTCATAACAGACACCAAGGCCATTGACAAGGGCAAGGCACTCCACACAGCCTACCTTGACCTGGCAAAGGCTTTCAACACAATACCCCACTTGGGTATCATTGAAAACATCACCAGCTAAAATGTGAACCCATACATCACAGGATGGGTTGCAAACCGACTACGTGACAGAACAGACAGGTTCAGACTTGCTGGTGCCATGTCACACTCCACAACTGTCACAAGTGGTGTCCCACAGGGCTCAGTCCTGGGCCCACTATTGCTCAGCATCTACTTTTCAGAAGTACAAGCAAACACAGCAGGATTATGGCTGACAAAGTTTGAAGATGACTGCAGACTGGGAACCATAGTTGGACACCCATCTGACACAGACATCCTTCAGAAGGGTGTCATAGTCACGGATAACTGGTGCCAGAGCCATGGCCTTACATTACACACTAAACAATGCATAGCCGTACCCTTTGGGAAGAACAAGGTTACCACTAGTTCCCATGTAGGTGGCAATCCTCTAAGCACACAGGAGGTTATCAGGGACCTGGGCACCCAGGTTGAGAGTAACCTTTGTTTGACACTCACGTTGCCAGGGTAGTTAGGTAGAACTTCTACATTGCCCACCTCATCATGCAGGGATTCACATCTAGATCCAGGGAGGTCATTGTTCCCCTGTACTCTTCACTCATTGGACCATTGATTGAGTGCAATGCCCCATTCAGCATGTATATGACCCGACACCTATGGCAATTGGATGGGCCCACAGATTCCTCGACAGGAGGAGAAAGGGTCTCAAACATATTTCTTATGCTGCCCGACTGGAGGAATTCCAGCTTGATTCCGTGACTTACCGTCTGCTCAGAGGTGACCTGTGCCTGACATCCAAGGCCATGTCCAAACCTGAGTTAATGTACACGCTTCACCTCAAGACCTCTACATCCATCAGAACTACAGTGGCAGGAGATTTAAACCTCAACACAGATATTAATAGGATGTGCTGGAGGGACAGATTCTTCAACCAGAGAGTCCCTATGCTGTGGAACAACATCCTGGTACATGTGAGGCTGAGTACCTCACTGGCTTTGTTCAAGTGAGATCTTAATCAATGGATGGGAGATTGCAGGTATGCCCCAGGGATAACCTCAGTATCACTGCTTGTCAGAGGCACAGCAATATAATGGGCAAATTATCCGTCAGAGTGAAGGTGCGGCAGACTCCACGGAACTCTGGTCTAGGCTTATAAATGCCCTAGGGCAGATAGCCTAGTATGAACCTGTGAACCTGTGAACATAGGCCTGGGGCAGTTGCTGCTATTAGGACAGTGGTCTGCAGCAAGCTATATAGTAGTAGTCAGTTTTAGCCATTGGTGTTTGACCATGGCTAATGCATGTTGCTTCTTGTTGTGGTAACAACAGGGGTGTGTGGTTATCCATGCCATTTATTGGTAGTCACCCTCATTTTGTATCTTGTTCCATGTTTTTGCACATGTACATCACTGTATGAGGTGTGACCCTGGTAGTGTCAGGGTGCTGATGTGCGCTTTGACCCTGTTTTCTATTACAGCACTGATATGTGCATTCCCTATACTGTGTGCATTTACACTGCACACATCTTGCTGTTTATACCTTTGGCATTGGGTAGCATTACATCTAGGTTCCTATCCCTTGTGATAGCTATGAGGTGGGTTTGTGTTTTTGTGGTTTATGATTGGTGAGGGTGGATGTTAGTCATGGTCCTCAGGTGTGCATATGATACATGGTATTACATTACTTAACACATGGCATTCATACCTCGGATGGTGCTGCAGGGCTGCCTCTGTCGGATGCACATACTACACTCCTGTACATTTGGAAGCAGGTTGTGTCATGTTAGGCATCCCTGTTACTGTATGAGTGAGTCAGAGTGGGTATCAGTCCCAGTGTTCCTACTGACCAAGCATATGTGCTATCGTTGCCTCTTTGCCAAGGCCAGGGCATACTGGGCACGCCTCCTTCTGCCTACTGGGACAAGGTCAGGTTGTTCCTCCTCCAAGTCACCCCTGCCTGTGGTGGCCTTGGCAATGGTGGGGGGATGTTTGGCCCAGCCCTGTGCTGGTCCTGCTGCAGCTGTTTCCGCAGGATCATATTATGTAGCATAGCACATATCATGATCATTTGGGTACATGTAGTTGGTGTGTACTGCAAAGCTCCACCACGCGTGTCCAGACACCGGAACCGTGACTTGAGCAGCCCAAACACACGCTCTATGATATTGCGTGTTTGTGCGTGTGCCTCATTATGGCGTTCCTGTTCGGGTGTGTGTGCATTTCTGATGGGTGTCATCAGCCACGGCTCAAGTGCATAACCAGCATGGCCTCCTAGGTGTGGGAGTGGGCAGTCCCCATTGGCAAATGATTGGTACAGCTCGTCAGATGCCAGATGTGGGAATCGTGGTAGCTACCAGGGCAGCCAGCACACACATTCATTATTATGCCCTGGGCATCACACACGACCTGGCAGTTGATGGAGGGTATCCCTTGCGGTTAATGTAGACTCTACCCGCTCACCAGCTGGTGCCTTGATGCGCGTATGCGTGCAGTCTATTGCACCCAGCACCTCAGGGTATCCCGCTATTTGCTGGAAGAGGCGCATATTGCTGGCCACAACCTCACGGTCACTAGGGACATATATATGATCACTGACATGTGGTGACATGGCATCCAGGAACTGGTGCAGTACCCTGGAGGCTGATGCCTGTGATATCCCCATCATATCGCCAGTTGGTCTCTGAAAGGTACCTGTTGCTAGTATTCTTAGGCCAGCACATACCTTGGTTTCCACTGGGATGGGTTCCCCTCTGTTGGTTCTGTGTGTGAGGCGTGGCCTGCACAGCTCAACAATCTGCTGCAGGAGCTCTCTGTCCACTCTATACTCTACTACTCTACTATCTCCAGCTCATGTAACCCATGGTAGGTGACCCTAGGCCTGTATACTCTTCTCCTTCTCCTCACTCTGGGTTGTCTGTCAGCATCTGCATTATCACCAACCTCGGCAATTCGCCTATGTCTGATTATAACAGCTATGGCAGCCCCTAGCATTTCTGCTCTGAGTTCAGCTTTTTTCAGGTTTCAACTCTGATAGCTTAGTTTCTGGCAGTATCTCTTGTGAGAAACAGCCTGCACTGCTCTTTGTTGTGTTTTAAGTGCTGGGTTGGGCTTCTAGTCTGCCTGTGTAATTGCCTGCTTCTAATTGTTTCCACCAATTAACTTTAGTAGTATCTTCTGGCAGTTTCCCTGTATTTTGGTTGTTTCCTATTTCCTCTCTGTTTCCTGAGGGGGAGCAATGTGCACACCGGCTTACACACGCTCACAGTAACTTAAACGCGTGTACACATCCCTACACGGTGTTACGCGCGCACACATCCTTACACTGTGTTAGCTAGGCTGATTCATGCTAAAACGCGCGCACACTGCCTTACACACGTGCACGCCCGCGCAAACTGTTGTAAACAGTTTGCAACACGCTCCCACAAGTAGAATCTGCCTTACACGCGCGCACACGCGCGCATGCACGTATTTCAAGAAACTTAGAGTGTAGGGATAGCGTATGCCCTCAATTTCTTGACATTCCCAGTGTTCTGTTGGGACACACCTCCCTCCCTGATGTCTGTCTGTCATCTCTTACCTTACATTGCCCTCCAATCTGGTACATTTCTTTCTATCCTTCCCCCCCATGATGTCACCTACCTCTTACTCTGTTCCTCCCCCTTCTCTAACTCTTACACGACTCAGAAAGTGCTCATTACTTATGTGGCAGTGTGATTCAGTATTGTAAGCCTCATTTACATAGGATTGCCTAGTAATGCTTAGTTACATATCTTACACGGAGCTTCCCCTCCTTGACAACCACTAAACGGAGGCCATATTTTTTTGCTCTGCAAGTCCCTCCATTGACATTTCATGTAATACATAAATCCCACAATTGTGGGCTTATAAGCTTCGGTTTTGAGTTTTAGGTAGCCCACCCGGTTTGCGCGCGTGTACGCAGCAGTTAAACACATAAATCCCGTGAAAAAAAAAAAGTTATATAACTTTTTTTTTCAACACTTTTTCATGCCAATGGCCACATATTTGGCCATTGGCATGCTTAATGTAACAAATGCACCCTTTATTTGGAGCTGACATAGCTCCGTTTTTAATTGCAGAAATGTACTCAGTTGTCAGCTGAGTACATTTCTGCAACTACGTCCGTTACACGGACTGGTTTGGGCTTCGTGGATCGCTCACATACCTCATTTGCATATCTTGGAGCTGCAAATGAGGTATTGAGCATTTCCACGCCCACTCCGTGTAAGAGACGTGTTAGCTGTCTCTTACACGGAGATTTGGGCTGTTGCTGAATCAGGAGGCTTACACGGAGGCTTACACTACTCTTGAACTCCGTGTAAGCCTTCCTGAATCTGGCCCGGTGTATTTGTTAAGAAATAACTTCAGATACATTGAAACGTCTTTATGGGAAATGTTTGTATAAAATGCTTCCAAATCCATAGTGACAAAAATAAAATTAGATAGCACTTCTTTCCTCTTATATAACTCATCCAAGAAAGCCCAAGAATCTCTTAGATAAAAAGCTGTGGACTGTGCAAGAGGGTTGAACATTGCATCTAGATATTCTGCTATTTTTTTCTGTTTTCGTCTTCTTATTAGAGATGATGTTTTTGAATGGAGGACTACTTTGATCTTTATGAATTTTGGGAATTCCAAAAAGTCTACCCAAGCTTGGTGAAGTAACAGAAATAAATTAATTAATATTCATCCACAGAAATAGCATTATCAGCCTCTGTTTGAGAGATTTATCAATAGCATTAAAATGCTTATTGACTGTATTAACATCTACTAGTTGGTAAAACACAATATCTTCCAATGTGTTTTCTATCTCATCTATGTACACATTTTGTTTCATTAACACTATACCTGTCCTCTTATCAGCACGCATTATACATAAGCTTTTGTCATGAGTTAAATCAAATAGTGCTTTTCTTTCAGGTTTAGAAATATTATACCATTTGTTACATTAATTGGAATAACATAACTTTCTGAAATCCCTCTCACATGCTTTCATGAACATTTGTATCGAGTAGTGTAGTCTGGGATTGTTGCGGTTATACCACTATATATATATATATATATATATATATATATATATATATATATATATATATATATATATACACACACATATATCTATATATGCAGATATCTATATCTATATATGGATTCACTATGTAATTTCGAAATACTGAAATCCCGAATTTCAGTATTTCGAAATTACATAGCCGAACACACAAAATACTGAAACCCTAAAACCGCGAAATTCAAAATCCCAACGGTGAACTACAGATACAGCACACACAAACACATAAACACAACTCCCCCCGAACTCAAATATATTATCCTACACCACAGATAAGCTGCTCCCCTCACACCCACCCTACTTATATATACTAAATCCGAGATCGCACAATCAGACACACACAGGTAACTCACTCCCACACATTGTACACACCCTCTCACACACACATACCACAGTCAAAACACACACTGACATACACTAAAGCCCCTAACCAACAGACATACACATACATACATACCCAAACTCACATCTTACCATTCACATACCACAACACCACTAGCGCTAATTCAAAATCTCCGTACTTCGGGATTTTGAATTTCACGCTGCTGGTGTTCCTGGATTTCAAGACTTCGCTATTATAATTTTGAAATACTAAAATTCGTGATTTCAGTATTTTGAAATTAAATAGGGAACCCCTATATATACATATATATATATATATATATATATATATATATATATATATATATAAATATAAATATAGTTTTATATATATATATATATATATATATATATATATATATATATATGTATGTATATATATATATATATATATATATATATATATATACACATATATATATATACATATGTTGCTAGATATGCTAACTCTGAGATTGTCCTACTTCAGAAAAAAGGGAATATTCCAAGGAATAGCTATCTCTGACTCAGAATATATGAATATACAAGTCCTTTTTTTGGCCACTCAGCTCAGCATTACAGGACTCACTAAAGCCAGTCCTGACATTTCAAATGGTTACTGTAGTTTCAAATAGCGCATTACTTACAAAATATCTCTTGCCTTTATCTGCTGACTTAGATAGCTCTATCAAAAATCCTTTACTCCCTGAACACTAAGCATAGTTTAGACAGTATTGCTTATGTATCCATTCGCAAAATAATACAGTTTGTCACTGAGACTCAGTGTGAGCTGTAAATTGATTATGTGCCGACTTCTTTCCAGATTTGGGCTACTGGAGAGAGTATTTATGTTGGTTAGAAGGAAGTGCTTTTCGTCTGGGGGACTGCTTCTATAGGGTGACAGTGATAACAACCTTCTAAAGCTCATGGAAATATTCATTTGGCAGTGATAGATTTGTTAGCTGCATTATAAATGCAGCAGCAAATGTTAACAGGCTTTAGAAATTTGGATTACAGGCAAAAGGTCAATATATTTCTTAATCTTTTGCTAACTTTTGAGAAACTAATTTCTGTAAAGTCAAAATAAGTGCTGAATCTAAGAAGGGTTCTACGTGTTTTCCCTTTTCTATGGTCTTGACCATGCATTCTGATGTTGGTGCATAGGAAAAGTACTCTGCAAAAGCATCTGTGACTTTTACATGCGAACACTGTGTCATCATTGAGTTTTAGGAAAGTATACTCATGTAGCTTTATTTGTCAATCATGTTAAGTTTTCATGCAAAAATTTGTGCTACCTCCCTTCAAAGACAGCTGTTGTTTTGAGTGTATTGCTTTTGCCTTGACTGACCTAATTTCACGTGCTACAGCGGAGTTTTTTTTTTTTTTATGAACTACATTTATAGTGCTTCTAGTTAGCCAGAACTTGTTTACTCTTTGTTTACCATAACTTTTATGTCTCTTCTTGCTGATCTTCCTTTGCTGAGAATGGTTAAATGCCTATTAATCCTTCTGTTGCACCTTCAGGTGAGGATTATTAATGTGCCAGTAAGTCCTGATTGCATTTTCCATTATATTGTTAGGCTAGGGAGTTCTGCCTATCTCTTTGTAGCCTACTCAGAAAACATGCTGGATATAGATTACTAATTTAACTTTGCTGTATTTCGCAGGATGTCAGTAGCTGCTGTAAAGCCAACACCATAGATCTTTACTCACCTCCGCAGAAGATATAAGTCAGTCAAAACTGCTTATTTATTCTTTTCACGAGACTGGCTCTGGTGTGTACACAAGGAGTGCAAGGAAAACCAGTATTGATAACACTGGATTTTGTTGCTCTATTTCAAGGCTATTTGTGGGAGCACATATGTTTTTCTTTCTTACTGTTACTGTTGCCTTTTTAGCGTAACAGTTCAGTATTTCTTTTCTTCCTGTTTTTTTTGTTTATATCACACGTGCTTCAGCTTTCATGAGTTTATGTCATTTTTGAATACTATGTATGAGAAACATAATAATAATAATACTTATTTGTTAACCAGGTACAGTCCCTTTTCAGGGGCAACCCAAGAACAATGTCTGGTTAAGTGACTTGCTCATGGTAACACAGTAAGCAAATGAGGATAAAGGGAACCAAACACTGAACCATAGGAACTCTAGCAATAACCTCCGTGCCAGCTGCTATTATAAGAAATGGATACAAATTTTTGCATCTGGACTGTTAATGGTAAGGGAGAATATCAATACCCAAAGAAATTAACAGAGACAGTCACTACTGTTTTTGATGTGAAGTTGCTAGTCTTTCTCAATGCCATTTTGCCACATCCTATTTAGCATTGCATGTGTATCATGGAATAAATAGAATCATCTGGATTTACATGTTATACAATAGTTTAGAATCTTCATCCACCCAATGGAAAGAAACATCATCTCTTTACAACCTCAAAATACTAAATAAAAATAAAAATAAAAAATAATAATAACATTACATCAAACAGATCACTGTTACTTCATGCACGGTACTGAGGTTCCATCAAGCCTCTTTTCAATATCACCCTAGGAACACTGTCTGTTTAAAGGATCTGCAGTAAGCCACACAATAGAGAAATGAAGACAGAAGTAATCAAATTCAGGACTAGATGATGAGGCTGATTAGAAGCTGATATAGACTTAATCCTCTCTGCTGAACTGCCAGACTACCTCTATGAGGTATCAAATATGATTGTAGAATTGTACTGTGCTAAAAAGAGCTTATTTAGAACATCACTAAGTGGGGAAGTAAAATAAATATGTAACCCTCTAAAATGAAGAGTATTTTTTTCTTTAACACTGGCCTTCATACAGTATTATACATGTCCACTGTTAACTGCTCCAACATTCTTGTGTTGTTAACCACATCAACAGCTCAAGTCGAACTACAGGCCCACACAATGTTTGCGTCTATACCCCAAACACTGCAATGCTGATCTGTAGGAGATGGTAGTGTATTAATAACCATGCATGGACTTCTGATGAAAAAATGTTCATAGATCGCATTTTGATACTGATGGCACAGCTAACACAGGGGCAGTTGAAAAAGTGGCTCCAGCTTTGCTCAGTATATGAAAACTATACAAATGTTAATAGTATTACTCCTTTGTGAGTCTGACACAAATGTTCAGTACCAAGAATTCATATGATCCATGCATGAATATTACCAAAACAAACAATTTTATATAAGGTGAGTGTTGAAAAAATTTCAGGCATCTTTACTTAACATGCATGTATTATAGAACCAGAATGTACCATAATAGAGTAGAGATAACAATTCAGTTAATCAATCTGGGAGCATTTAACCTCTTGTTTTTTGCCTTGAAGGTCATAACTAAATAGTTCATGACCCACCCACGACATGGTATGCTGCGTCATTCCTCACTATTAATGGTGCCAGTTTAGCTTTAAAACGTATTATAGTTATATTTATACTAACAGGCACGTATTTATATGCTTTGTGGTACATCCTTTAAGAAACCAAGAGGCCTGCTGTGCACAGAGACAGCTGCTATTTTTCACCATCAAACAGGACATTATTCAAGTTGCCTATGTTTGTTTTATGTTTAAGTTCCTTATTTTTCTTATGTAGAAAATAAAACAGCTAGCTTTTTAATATATTTACAAATAACCTCCATGTCTCCTGCCCCCACTCTACCTTAATACATTACGCAGACAATTCCACAATTATTAACACCTCCAACAATATACAAAATCTTCACATTGTCACTCAAAAATCTCTGCACCTAGTAGAACAATAGCTAACTGAAAACAAACTGCTTTTCAACTCCAGAAAGACGATGCTTCTTTATTTCCTTCCAAAACACCTCACTCCACCAAAGAAAACTTCACAATCTCATCCTTGGATAATACAATTATCCTTCCAAAACACCTCACTCCACCAAAGAAAACTTCACAATCTCATCCTTAGATAATACAATTATCATCACTGACTGAAACACCAAATTGCTTGGTGTTATTATCGACAACCACTTAAAATCCGACCTACATATCTTAAACTGTGTCAAAAAGTCCAATCACAAACTAGGTGTTCTGTACCGCAACAACAAATATATACCTAACAAATCAAGACCTATACTAGCTCAAACATTTATTCTACCATCCCTGTTATATGCTACTCCCATACTTACTAACCTCCAAAATAATCTTTTAACCAAACTAGAAAACACCTATAACAAGATAGCCAGATTTCCAGCCACTAATAGCTACGAATCCCATTATTGCATATCTCTGAAAAGCTTAAGATGGCCTGAGCTCCCCCACATGCTTCAAATATCATAACTACAAATTGCACGTGGCATCCAGAATAGCCCCAACTGCTGCCCTGCCCTTACATCCATACTTTCACCCTAGACACCCAATCATGACCTCAGAAGCACACAACAAACCCTACTTCAGGTGACCAAGCCAAACAAAAATTTTGGAAAAGTACTCTACAGTCATTCAATTGCATACTAATGGAACAAACTTCCATTGTGCCTTCCCTCCACTACCAAAAATGGCAATTTCAAAAAGCAACTAAAAGTTAATTTCCAACACCTTTCCTGTAACTAGTCTAGTTCAGATACAGATTTGCTGTATCCAGGACTGTTTGTAAGCTTCTGAGCCCCCCAAGCCTTTCTGTCTTGGAGCGAAGCCTTCTAGCTTATCAGTGGGAGTGGTAAGCACTAGGTAGCCTATCTACCATAAGAGTGGTTTCTTGCCCAGAAATTGTAGTTTATTGGCCATTTGGCAGTTTTTCCATTTCTTTAACTTTGTGGTTTAAAAGCCCTAGGTTGCCCTTATTCCCACCTTTCCTGTAACTAGTCTAGTCCAGATACAGATTTGCTGTATCCAAGACTGTTTGTAAGCTCCTGAGCCCCCCAAGCCTTTCTCTGTTGGAGGGATGCCTTCTAGCTTATCAGTGGGAGAGGTAAGCACTTAGTGGGAGTGGTAAGCACTAGGTAGCCTATCTACCACAATAGTGGTTTCTAGCCCAGAAATTGTAGTTTATTGGCGGTTTGGCAGATTTTCCATCTCTTTCAACCTTCTCATTTAAAAGCCCATGTTTGCACTCATTTCCTACCTTTCCTGTAACTAGTCTAATCCAGATACAGATTTGCTATATCCAGTACTGCTTGTAAGCTTCTGAGGCCCCTAAGCCTTTCTGTGTTGGAGGGAAGCCTTCTTGCTTATCAGTGGGAGTGGTAAGCACTAGGTAGCCTATCTAATACAAGAGTGGTTTCTGGTCCAGAAATTGTAGTTTATTAGACGTTTGGGCAGTTTTTCCATCTCTTTCAACCTTCTGGTTTAAAAGCCAATGTTTGCGCTCATTTCCCACCTTTCCTGTAACTCGTCTAGTCCAGATACAGATTTTCAGAGGCTCTCAAATCTAGGTAGGAGGAGAGGGTTGTCTGTGTACTTGAGGCAATTGCTGCATTGCTCCAAGATGCCCAGATTCATCAGGTAGACAGGAGAAAACACCGTGAGCTGACCCTTAGACATGCCTGGATAGGTGCTTATTTATTAAGTACTAAAAACTGGTGAGTGCTGTAGTAATTTGTAGCTTAATTAGTGCTTACAACAAGTTCTAAACAAGTGCTGAGCTCAAAGAAACAGATTTGAGTGCTAAAACTAAAAAAAATTGCCTACTTCTAAGGGAAAATTTGAAGAGCAGACTTAATGGCGCCAGGAATAGTTTAACCCTAGCTAAGCGGCGATGGATAAAGTGTATTTTTTTTTTAATATAACAGTAGCAAATGAGCAAACTGATTTAAACAAATTAACCAATTAACCAATAAAAAGCTAAAAACTGAGCCCTGTTCCAGCAGTCTTTGAACAGACAAGTTCTAACTGTACACTCCCATCACTAGGGTGCAGGGGAATCTTCTCCAAAAAAAGATGGCCTGGATTAGTGCTCAAGTTGTACAAACAAAGCTAGATTCAGCAGATCTGAATCTAGTCTATGCTACAGCAAATAAAGTGTACCAATTTCAGAAAGAAACAGTTCAAATAAGCAGGCCAATAAGCCTTTAACCAGAAATTCTCAGCTCAAAAGAGTAGAATCTACCCTTTCCTCCCACAAGAGTGCAGACGACACATTTTTAATGTAAAATAACTGGCCTGAAGCCAAAGTGCTTAAACCAGAACGAATACACTTTTAGAATAACAGACAGTAAGCTTTCAATGAGCAACTCCCAACTTAGAAGGATATAAGCTACCTGTCCTGCCACAACAGTGCAGACCACAAACCTTCTTAATGTAAAACAACTGGTCTGAAGCCAAAGCGCTTAAACCAAAGGCTTAGAATAACAGTTACAGTTTAATCAGGCTACTAATAAGCAGTAATAAATGCAGCAGAATAAATGCAAAAGAACAGGCAGCAAAAGCAAAATAAAGTAATAAAGTAGGAAGAAACACAAATAAAGTAAAAGCAGATGAATATAGTGCAATTTTTTATAACAATAGAAAATGAGCAAAATGATTTAAACAAATTACCCAATTAACCAGTAAAAAAGCTCAAAACTGAGCCCTGTTCCAGCAGTCTTCAATGCCACTAGGGTGCAGGGGAACCTTCTCCAAAAAAATGGCCTGGGTTAGTGCTCAAGTTATACAAACATAGCTAGATTCAGCAGGCTTGAATCTAGTGCATGCTACAGCAAACAAGGTGCACCAATTTCAGAAAGAAACAGTTTAAATAAGCTGGCACACTAAGCCTTTAACCAGAAATTCCCAGCTCATAAGGCCAAAATCTAGCCTCTCCCCCCACAAGAGTGCAGACCACAAATCTTCTTAATGTAAAATAATTGGCCTGAAGCCCAAGTGCTTAAACCAGAACTAGTGCACTTTTAGAATAACAGACACTGAGCCTTCAATGAGCAATTCCTAACTTAGAAGGATGTAAGCTACCTGTCCTGCCACAACAGTGCAGACCACAAACCTTCTTAATGTAAAACAACTGGTCTGAAGCCCTAGTGCTTAAACCAAAGGCTTAGAATAACAGTTACAATTTAATCAGGCTACTACCAAGCAGTAATAAATGCAGCAGAATAAATAAAATTGAGAACTATTAAGAAGAGGCTAAAGCAAAATAAAGTAATAAAGCTGGAAGAAACACAAATACAGTAAAAGCAGATGAGTAAAGTGCAAATGTGTTTACATGTTTCTTGCAGTAATTGTGCTAATGCTTATAGGTGCAAAAGCAGTAGAAGTAGTATTGTCTGCACTTATAAATGTACAACTAAATATATTTTAAGTGGGTCTGTCCTGAAATGAAGCAATTTTCTGTTCAAATGGACTGCCTCAGTAAACAAATACAAATCAGTGAATGAACCAGTCTGTGGCCTAGACTACACAATACTTGGTAAGTTGCTACATTTCCATAGGCATTGTCTCTGATGATTTTACAGAAACCACACATGGATATTGCTTTATATATATATATAAATGACATCAGCACCAGACATGGTTTTTTGTTTATTTTTAAATGGTATGGGAATTATGTATGTGGATCTGCCAGCTAATACCTATAACTACAAATAAATGTTTGCATCTTACCTGAACATGTCCTGTTGTTGATTTCCAAGTGATAGTCATCAGCACAAGCACACACCCTCCCTCCAGGAATGGCAAGACAGAGAACACTGCATCCCCCATTGTTTGTACGACAAGCATTGCTACCTATGAACATAGAACACAGATCCAAATGCAGTCAGAACTCTAGCTGTAGTAATGTAAGTATGTCATTTACAGCTTAAAAAAATTGTTATTAATGAAACATGCGCTTGTGCGTATGCACATGCACAGCCACACACACACACGCACATTCTTTTTTGTTATCTTATCTGAAACATACATATGCATAGAATTCAACATATAAAGAAAGCATATGGACATTTTAAATGGGAAATATTGCAAATTGTTGAATTCTAGGAAATTAGATGTGCAGATAGAAACGATACAATATAGCAGTACAAACCATGGAAAGAAGTTCTCAAAATATGTTACATGGAGTTGATCTTCCTCTCCTTCCCACACTGCTGCTTAATATAAACATTAACCTTGAGGTTATACAGTTTAGGAGATATGTACAGATGTGAGTTATTAACTTTTCCATTTACTACAAGTTACTTTGCCCTTCATTTAGTACACATAATGTGTACTTTTAATGGGGTGCATGATCCCTCTACACTTGAAGGCATGGTTGTGCAGACCCTCTATATGTTATTTGAAACAGTTTTACAAGAATACACTTCACTTTTTTTAAAAAAAACTGTGCGTCTGAGAAACATGCTTTACTCATTCCTTCATTCCTTACTATTACTGTCATCCTAGTGCATTTTTAGGGTGAGTACAGCTAATGGATCTCCCACCCAACAAAAGGAAAACATCATGCACCACTCCACATCAGAATGGATCTACTCAGTGCCAGAAGTCTAAATAACAACTTGCCTGCCACAGAGACTCCGATGTATTTTGAGAATATGTGTGTATTTTACAGAAGCTTAGTTTAAAAGTACAGAAATCACTCCATGTATACCAGAGGTTTGCACTTAATACAACTTTTGGTAATTATGGTAAAGTAGCCTTATTTGTAAAACACCACATCAAATCTATGAAGACCCCTAGAGACCCCAAAATTAATTGACTGTGATTCAAATCATACCAGATTTAAATCATACCAGATAGGACCAAGTATGAGGCTAAAACATGTAATAACAGCCACATCTATATACCCCCCCCCGAAAAAAAGAAAAACCTAATATACTAGATGAACTTCAAATAAACAGGAAATCCATTACCTTACAATACTTTACCCAAAGCTAAACTAGGATACCTATGCCTCAGCAGTAGGTGACACCCTATCATTTCTTGATTTCATAAATAAAAACTCCCTGGACAAAACTTTCAAGAAACTCTCTAGAAGAGAAAGTATTTTGGCCTTGGTCCTTACCAACATGGCATCAATATGAACTATCACAAGGTACCCCCTTGTCCAGTTAACTCAGATCACAAACCAGTAACATTTTCAATTGTTCTCCAAAGTTAGATATCTAATCTAACCAGTGAGGGCATTACAGAAGAGGGCACAATGTCCCCTCATATTTGCAAGTACCAGATCCAGGATATTTTCAACCCTGGTAGGTGTGCAGACTAGCTTTTCCAGGGTATTTGCATTGACAAAATCCAGAAATCTTTGAGCCTGCATGTTAATGGCTGCGCGTGTATCCTGGTTTATTGTACGATAGTTGAAATCACCCATAAATGTGGTGTTGCAGTGAACTGCGAGTGACTGCAGTACATTCAAGTACATCTTATGGTTATTCTGGGTCATAGATGGGGACCTATAGCTAGGTACGGGACTTTAAGTTTAGTTGGACATGAAGTATCTCAAGTGTGTCATATTATTTCTGCAACCTTCAGGTATGCTTATTTTTTATGAAGACTGATACACCTCCACCTCTTGTCCCTGTTTGTGTGTTAGCTGATCTAAATGTGTGGAAGACATACTAGCCTTGTACTGCTGGGGTGCCTTCATTGTCTTTAAACCATGTCTCTGTAACTTGTCTCTCTAACTGCACAGATGTCAAAACGTGCCAGTGTGATGAGAGCTTCCAGGGAGTGGAGCTTTTTGTTGAGGCTCCTAGCTTTGAGCAGTAATACCTTTAGTTTATCTTGCATAGACATTTCTGTGTAGAATGGTTTATTAAATTACCATCGTCTAAAAAGGTACTATAGGGGTGAACAGTGTTTTGTCCAATATCCAAAAGTCTAGTGGGGACAGGTGGAGTTCATCCCTGGCAAAGCTGAGTGGTCTGTTAAGCATGTCAACCCAAGCTGACAAATATTGGAACCCTTAGATTGACACCAGTAACTAAGCCAATGTTTAAACTCAATCATCTTCTGTTTAAATTGTGATATCATCCTTTGAGAAGGTAGAATGCTGCTCAATGTTAGGCTCATAGATGCTTGGGATACATAATCTAAAAGCTTTATCATATCAATCTTCATAAAGTCTAGGGAGGTATGTCTTCAGTTATTAACACTAACTGAACTATGATGGAGTCATACTGGTAGTTGCCATTTAATGTCCTGAGTGCGTATGTAATCTGGGCCGATCCTTTCCCCTGACTGGCAACTGACCATAATTGTCTTCTTGCTCAGCCTGGTGAAGGGGGCATCAGTGGGTGTGTCTCAGAATAGGGCATCCAATGACCAATATATTGGGCTGCATTGCAGTTTGCCTTAAGAGCTAAGACTCTGAGACATTGTGAGAAAAAAAAAAAGAAAACACAAAATTCTGAACAAACAGAACAGCGATTGTTTTCCCACGGGAAAAAAATTGCTGGTCTGCAAAAAAAAAAAAAAAACAAAAAGCAAAAAAACAAACACAAAATAAAGTGGGTTCTTCATCCACCACACCCTCTGATGTGGGGGCTGTGCCCCCCACACCCCGCCTACTTAAATATATCAACTCCAAGATCTCACCACAGTGGAAGAAACAGCAAAGTCCTGAAAAAGGCCAAGTGATTTTTTTCCCTGAGAAAAAAATCTCTGCTCCGTGTCTTCGGAATTTTGCCGTTGACATTTAGCTGTCAATTAAACAGCATTCGCTTACTTAATAGGGAACCCATATATATATATATATATATATATATATATATATATATATATATATATATATATGTATGTATATGTGTGTGTGTGTGTGTGTGTATATATATATATATATAGGTCCATAATGCCAAATTACGGACAACGTCGAAGGATCAAATGTCGAAAATGGTTTGCTGGAAAACCATTTCTGACATTTGATCCATGTGCTTGAATGGGAAAAAAGCATTCACTTATTTCCCATTCAAACACATGGTGAATTGGCATTGTGGTTCTTTGCATCCGTACTTACAACGTTTGTTTGACGGAAGCGCAAATAACCGGGCATACTTCCGCAAAAGTGCTTTTTACAGAAAAAGCACTTTCGCGGAAGTATGCCTGCAGCTAGAGGGAGTCATGGGGGAATGACTGTTGCGGAGATCGTGCTATGGTGCGGATAAGGGAATATTCCCTTTTCCTCACTGTAATGTGAGTGAGAATATTAAAGTAGGGTGGTTGTGGGGGGGCAAAGCCCCCCACATGGGGGCTGCATAAAAGTAGATTTATTGTTTTTTTTTTTTTAACACACTTTAATGAAAGCGCTTTTTTGGTGAAAGTGCTTTCGTTAAAGTGTGTTCGGTGATTGTGGATTCATATATATATATATATATATATATATATATATATATATATATATATATATATATATCAAGATGGATTAGCTAAGCAGGTAGGTTATCAAGATGGATTAGCTAAGCAGGTAGGTGTCAAGGTTAAACGTTTGGACTCATGTTAAAGTTGCAGGTTTAAATCTCCAGTCTTCCAGTCTGTGTTCAATGGTATAAAAGCCTGTGTGCAACATTGCAAAATGTGTACATTGATTATCTGGTGTTCTTCAGAAGTACATGTTTTTAGAGGAACATATATCCTAGATCTGCTACACATAAATAGCAAATATGGGAAAGTGCTTCAAACCCCAAGTGTGATGTCCTCACTGGTAAGATCCTATCACAAAGTGTTCTCCCTTAATTAGTCACCCCACCTAACCCCAAAAATGTTAAGAACTTCTCTAAGGTAAATTACCACGTTTAAGGGATGACATAGCTAGTTTCCAAGCTCTCACATATCCAGAAAATACAGAAACCTATGCAGAGGTGTACTCAAATGCCCTGTGTGATTATATAAACAACTGCATAAAAATGTCAGTACCAGACCGGAATAAACCCAGGTTAAACCACAAAAACAAGTTACCCTGGTGGGCCCCTGGTATTAATAGGCTGTACAAAAAAGGAAAGAAAGAAAATCCTGTTGAGAAGTAAGAAGGAATGTGCACAACAGAGCATAAAGTCTCCAATTAGTCTAGACAATTGAATAATAGAACTAATCTAGTCTCTGAAAGCAGACCTTGAGGTAAAAATAGCTTCAGTGCTAAGATAACCATATGGCATTTTTCTTTTGTCAACAGTCTTAAGGGCAACACCTGACAATGTGCCTAATTAGTGGCAAATGGCATCACTAATACTCAAAAGGAAATACAGAAAATCTGCTGGTTGACAAATTCAGCTCAAATTTCACTTCTCCGTCACCTCCAGTTCTCCACCAAGAAATACCTTCCATCACTCCATCACCAATTATTACCAAACAACCAAGTTGCACTCTTTAAAGCAAAAAAAACATGGCTTCAGTGGGATCTGGCAATATATCCAGTTGTCTTTTAAACAGTTTAAATCAAAACTTATCAGGCCCATTAGGACCTCTGTTTAACTACAATCTGTGGAGTAGCTTTGTACCAATAGAGTGGAGGACAGTAACAGTTAAACCACTGCAAAAATTAGGATTATCTACTGACCATGGGAATTAAAGACCCATAAGTTTGACTAGTACTACATGCAAGTTCTTGGAAAGAATAATTAAGGAACTGATAAATAATGACATAGGAAACCTACAAATACTGGACCCAACCTAGTTTAGCTTTGTAAAGGACAGATCATACCTACTGAATCTGGTGGATTTCTTAGAGAAAGTCACTAAGGCCATGGATGTGGGTAAAACACTACATAGTGCTTACCTTAACCTGGGCAAGGCAAATGACACAGTTCCCCACTCTGGTATTCTAAACAAACTCACAAAATGGGTATAAATCACTATGACTCCAGAGAGGTAGCTGATGCTCATGGGCAGGACGCATGCGGTTAAAGTGGGTGAATCAAGATTTAACAAGAATTCAGTTACTAATTGTAGGCCACAGGGTTCAGTACTGGGACCATTTCTGTTCAGAATATACTTCTCTGAAGTCAAGGCTAATGTGGAAATCCTCTGGATGACAAAGTTTGCCAACAACTGCAAGCTGGGGCAATCACTGAATCCCACACTGATATAGATATCCTTCAGGTAGGTGGAGATCAGACAAATGATTGATGCCAGAACCGTGGTCTAAAACTAAATGTGAACAAGTTTTTAATCATATCCTTTGTGATGTCAAATATCCCTGCAAATTTCAACATTAATAGCATACCCCTTAAAGTAGACACAGAGGTGAGAGATCTAGGTACACAGATAGATAATAGTCTAAACTTTGGCCGCCATACATCCACAGTGGTGAGGAAGTCCTTCTATGTGGAACAACTTTTAAGCAAAGGTAATGGGATCCATATCCAAGGAAATTATAGTCCTGCTGTACTCAGCCCTCATTAGACCAATAATTGAGTACAATTTGCCATTTGACATGTACTTGACTAGGCACTTACAGCAGCTGGACCAAAATCAGAGGTTCCTCACAAAGAAAATACAGGGTGTAAACAACATGTCCTGTGTGAATAGACTAAAAGCCATTCGAGTTTGTGAAGTCTCGTTATGTTTGTCTCGATTATTTGAAAGTCAGTTATCTGAGAGTCTGTTCCAAAGGTGTAGTAACTTCTGGGAGACAAATCTGTCCCTCCAGTAGGTTCTATTAAGGTCACATACCAGGTTAAGGTCTTTAGAGTGAGTAACCCATGTACCATTTGACTTACAAAGATGCAGCATTTCCAATAAAGCAGGGTAAGAGATTGCCTTGTATGCAAGACTAAGATCACCTCTGAGTAGTTTGTTGAAACAGAATAAAGTGACAGTGATTTCAGATGATCCACATGAGACAGATGCTGAAGACCTTGAATTTTCTATGTGAGAAACCTTTGTGGTCTCTCCAATTGCTGCAGGTGCTTGGATAGGTACATAGCAAATGGGGCATTGTACTCAATTATTGGCCTGATGAGGGAAGGGAGGTTATAACTTCTTTTTTTTTCTGGAGGCAATGCTCTTACTTATGAGATGAGCAATATAGAATGCCCTTCTTACCACTGTTGAGACATGGTGGTCAAAGGTAAGGTTGCTGTCAACTAGTGCCCAGGTCTCTCATCACTGCATGTGTACTTAAGGTATTGATGCAGTAGTTAATAGTAGCATCACGCTTACTGAAAGGGATGTTAATACTTTTTTTTCCATTGAGTTTAAGGCCATGACTTTGGCACCAACCATGACCCTCTTGTAGGATATTGACATCATTTGGAGATTCTATGACCACTGCCAGTTTACAGTCAACAGCAAACTTTGTCAGCCACAGACTTTTGGTTTTTCCTTATACTTTGGAGAAATAGATTACAAACAGTAGATGTCCCAGGACTGATCCTTGTGGAACACCACTGGTTACAGGTCTGCTGTTGGAGGTGGATTCCCCTTTTTTGACTATATGGGTTCTATCGGTGAGCCAGTTAGCAACCCATCTAATCAGATAAGGGTCGATACCTATCTGGGTGAGTTTGTCAATGATACCTGAGTGGGGGATAGTGTCACACACCTTGGCTAAGTCTAGGTGGCTGTATGCAGAGATTTCCAGAGCCTGTTTCAAAGAAGTCCACCAGGTTTAACAGGCATTTTTAGGGAATCTCCTAACTCTAGATCCCACACAATTTTGGTTTTGTGAAAGGTACATCATGCCTGCTCAACCTGGTTGAATTTCTGAGTCAGTCACCAGGGTTGTGGATGACGGCAAGGGAGTTCATACAGCCTACCTTGATCTGGCCAAGGCCTTTGATACCATTCATCACTCAGGAATTACTGATAAACTCACCAAACTAGGCATCAACCCCTATATCACTAGGTGGGTTGCAAATTGGTTCACAGTCACAGATAGAACCCACAGTGTGAAAGTAGCAGACTGCAAGTCAGACTGCCGACCAGTCGCGAGTGGAGTCCCATAGGGATTGGTCCTGGGTCCTCTCCTGTTTGGCATCTAATTCTCAGAAGTCCAGGCCAACACGGAGGGACTCTGGCTGACATAGATGCCGGAATCTGTTGAAGACTGGGGGGGGGGGGCAGAGGGTGAGAGGGGCACTTAGTGATCTAAAACTATTTACTACCACAACATAGGTTCACTTGGAGGACATTTTAAGCTTAGCCATTTTCATTTTGGTGCTTGAATTAACATTTTCTGATTGGTGTTACCTATCCCATGGCTGATAAATAACTGATCATACATTGATAATTTGAGGGGACCCATGTAGGGGATGCAGCATTTAGGAACTGCCTCTTTTGAGACACAGACATGCCTGTTACAAAAGCTAAATGGAGCACATACATACATACATACATACACACACACACACACACACACACACACACACACACACACACACACACACACACACACATACACATGCCTGCTACAAAAGCTAAACGGAGCACCAGCCTGTTACAAAAGCTGCTTTTGTAACAAGCTGGTGCTCCGTTTAGCTTTTGAAAAGCTACTACAGCCCATAAGAAAATTAGATTTGTGACTAATAATAATTTCTTGGCAAAAGCTCTTACACTCATTTCAGACATTAGAGTTTTGTACTTATTGTTCTGAAAATACATGTTGATTACAAATATGTTATTTTATTAATTTTTTGAGTGAATTAGAGTAACATTTAAAAATGTCCCTGGTTTTGGCCCTTCATCATCTATTATTTTTAATTATGTTAGGGATCCTGTAAAACACAGGAGGAAAACTCAGAAAGGAACAGTTGACACCTATGTGTACAACCTTTACTGATCTTAGCTACTGTAATTTAACCTTTACAGTATGATGATTGCCTTCAGATCTACCGTAGCTCCTTCTGTATTAAATGATTTAATACCATCTTCCTGACACTACATAGCTCTCAACCGTCCATTTTCATAACGTGGAACACACTGGCAAAATGTGGAATACATACTAATGGCTTACTAAAAACTTCGACTAGGAAGGTTATAGGATGGTTAAAATATGCTGGTTTTACTTATAAAAAAGATCTTTTAATGAATAATAAAATTCTATTTATTACTATGGATATGAGTTAAAAAACTTCCTAACCAATGAACTTGTGACAGACCCTTTTAATGTGGAACTTCAAGGAACATGAACTTTTATAAGACCCAAATTACTACGTTCCTCGACTCGTAATTAGGTACACTAGAGAGTTATGTGACAGTGTTCTGCTCTGTAAAAGCATGCTACTTTTTTTCTTAATGTTTTGAGGTTATACAGCAAAACCATCCATGATGATTCGCTCCATGGCATTGCAAAAAAGGCTAGTCAGGCTAATAGGTCCATAGTTCCCAGGGTCAGTGGAAGCACTGCCTTTGTGCAAGAGAACAACGGTGGCCATTTTCCATTCAGCTGGGACAAATCCTATGCTTAGATTATGATTGAAAGGTGCACCCAATACTGTTGCTTATTCTTGTTAGACCCCATGTAGGACATAGCCTGTAATGTTATCAGGTCCCATAAATGCTGTGTTTTTCATCTTAGAGAAGACACTTATGACCTATTCTCAGAGATACAAGGTAGGTGACAAGTGATAGGGATGTCATGGGATATGTGTGGTGGGGACAGGGGAGTGAAGTTTTCACAGAACCTGTTGGCCAACAGGTTAGGTATGTCAACAGGCTCAGTATATGTGGTATCATTAACTACCAGTTCGGCACAAATCTGGGCCTTTTCTTATAGTTTATGGATGTAACTAAGGAATGCCTTATGGTTGTCTTTAGTTCAGGAAGCTAATTTGGATTCATAGTTTGCTTTAGAGGACTTCCCAAGAAGTCTTATTCACTTGTTTAAGCTGAGTAGGGACTGTTTCCAGTTTAGAGCTCACTCCCTCTTACTCTCAGATAGCAACTTCTTCTTATTATTGTAAAGCCTGTTAATGGCAGCTGTCCACCAGGCAGGTTTGCTCTTCCTTAAGGAGCTTGTTTTGCTCCTATGGCTGAGTCAATGCAGTTATACAGGTGTTTGTATAAAGCATTGGTGTAGAACTCGGCACAGTTGCCAGTTCCATCTGAGGGGGAAGGTGCAGTGAAGCTATTTATACCATCCCATAAGAGGTTATAATCTGCCTTAGAGAAGTTTTTTAGTTTAGTTGGTTCTGGGGTGGGGGGTGGGGTCAGGTATGATAGTTACTTCAAATGAGACTGCTTTCTGGTCAGATCTCACCAGAGAAGACCTTGCAGTGTGGGTGCTACAGTGGTCCCCCTTATTGATAAGCACCAGATCCATGATATTGGCACCTTGTAATTTACCCAGCCAATGGATGGGTAGTTAAAGTCACCCACTTCATCCTGATAGATTCAAGTAGATCTAAATAGGCAGTGTGTGTGTCCTGATTCATGGAGTGGGTCGTGTAGCCGGCAATGACTTGAATAGGTGACCTACCAACATTGAATTCTACCTGAAGTATCTCCAGGGACTCATATTGTTTAACGAATCTGGAGGTGTATTTAACTTTAATGAATATTGATACACTGCCTCCTTTAGTTTTTCACGCCTTCAGTTTGTGGTCTGAATGTGTGGAAGGAGGTGTAACCCAGTATGGCTGGGGTGCTCTCCACAGCCTTGAATGAGGTCTCCGTGACTGCACAAATTTGTGCATCTTTCAAGGTGAGTACTGCTTCCAGTGAGTGCAGTTTCATGTTAAGACTCCGATCATTTAGCAGTATAATCTTGACATTGTTGTTAGATGGAGTTTTTATGTCAAGTTTAATGGGAGTTTCTTATCATTTTGAACTATCAGTATCCAGTAGAAATAGCACTTGAAGGGGCTTGTAAACTCTAATTTACAGTAAGTGCAGGCATTTAGAAAGCCACCATGTTTAAAGGTCCAGCAAGAATTGAGTGAGTAGAAAAAAAATACAAAAATCAGTGCAGTCAAACTTTAGTTTTAACCTCAGAGCTTTTGTAGTTGAAAAGAAGTAGAGGTGAATACCTTAAATATATCTTGAATATTTTACTTCATATGGCTTGTGTTGGGAGTATTCATTTATGCTGCTTCCTGCCTACACACCACTTCTGAAACGGGGCACACCTACAACCAAACAAGTAAGGCTATGGCCTGAGGTAGCAGTCTTGACACTACAGGACTGCTTTGAATGTACAAACTGGTCAGTGTTAAGAGATTTAGCTGTAAAGAACCACCATACTGACCTGGAGTAGTATACAGAATCTGTAATGGCCTATATTTCAAAATGTGTTGATGACGTAACAGTCATCAAATGTATCATCATACATGATAATCAGAAACCCAGGCTATATGATAAAGTATATGAGTTCCTAGGGGCCCAAAATTCTGCATTTAAATCAAAAAACAAGGATGCCCTAAGACAGGCCAGAGCAAATCTAGGAGAGGTATGAAGGAGGCTAAGAGGACCTATGGCCATAAAATTCAGGGAAACTTCTCTCTTCTCTAATCAAAGGGACTCCAGATGTCTCTGGCAAGGCATGCAAGCCATACCAACTACAGGTCTGCATCCTCCCCATGTGAAGACAACACAGAATTTCTGAACAAACTAAACACCTACTTCGGCAGATTTGATGTGGACAACAACACTGTGCCAAATAAGCTCCATTTTGAATAGGATGACGAGGTGCTATGTCTAAGACTATCTGATGTTCCAAAGACCCTGAGGTGAGTATACCCAAGAAAAGCATCTGGTTCTGATAATATTATGGGAAAGCTTCTAAGAGACCGTGCTACCCAACTGTCCACTGTACTAATAGATATTCAACACATTCCTGCAACTAGCCATTGTACCCAGTTGCTTTAAAAATATGACAATCATTCCCTTACCCATGAAATCCCAGCCTACATATTTAAATGATTATCGGCCAGTTGCTCTTATATCAACAGTGATGAAGTGTTTTGAGCTATTGATCAAGAACCATATATCTTAAAGCCTACCTGCAACTGGATACATTGCAGTTTGCTTAGAGTTCTAACCGCTGCAAGGCTGATACAATAGTTATAGCACTTCATGAATCCATGGCACGTCTAGAGATAGGAATTGCTATGTCAAAATGCTGTTCATTTATTTAATTTCATCTTTAAAACTGTCATTCCCCAGAATCTGATATTGAAGCTGATCCAGCTGGGCATCAACACCCCCTATGTAACTGGATACTGGACTTTCTCATCAACAGACTCCAAAAAGTATGTGTGGGAAATAGCAGTCCAATCAGTATTAAAATGAGCATGAGTGTCCCTCAGGGGTGCGTCCTGAGTCCTCTGCTGTTAACCTTGTTGACACATGACTACATGGCCAAGAATGAATCCAACAAAATCATCAAGTTCGCAGATGATATATGTTGTAGGTTTTCTCAGAAGTGGTGAGGAAACAGCCTACAGGGATAAAGTGGAGCATCTGATAGGCTGGTGTGACAGCAATAACCTGGCCTTAAATATAAGCAAGATCAAAGAATTAATAGTGGACTTCAGGAGGACTCAAGAGAGACATCAACCCCTGGAAATTAAGAGGGTAGCAGTGGAAAGAGTCAAAAACACCAAGTTCCTGGCAGTGCACATCTCAGGGACCTATCCTGGTTGGCTCATATTAGTCACACAGTGAAGAAGGCACAGACGGCAAACCTGTCTCAGGCCATCCTGAAAGCCTTCTGCAGGAGTACCATCGAGACCATCATCTCAAATAACATTATAGCTTGGTATGGTAACTGCAAAGCATCTGACCACAAGGGTCTCCTGATGGTAACGAGGACAGCAGAAAAAATCATTAGTTCCTCACTTCCATCCATAGATGATCTGCACGAGACTTGGTGTGTGGGAAGGGCTAGGAAGATAATCGAAGATCTGCCTCACCCTGCCCATGGTATGCACATCCACCTTTCTGCGGGCAGGTGGTATTGCAGCTTACACTGAAAAACATCTAGACTGAACAGAAGCTTCTTTCCTCTAGCCATAAGGCTGCTGATCTTGAATGCCAGGCATGACAGCGAATAATCAGATCAATATGCCACTTGCTGTGAAGTATCATCTATAGTAATCACTCTGGCAAATTGCTTTAATAACTGGTACAGTTAGCCTGATTTCTTATGTTATTTCTTCCTAAATGTGCAATAGCGAGGAGTGAGTCACCACTCTACAAATGTGAAATATCAACATCAGAATATACATACTACAACTGATGAAATGCAATATTCTAAGCAATCACAATGTGAAGCCATACTCTTTGCAATACCTACTAGTATAATATTGTCTAATGTCTTCCTGTCCAATTGTGGTAATTTATTGTGTTGTTAATATTTTAACTATTATTGTATGTGTGTTAGTCTTACTGTCATTCAAACTGTGTTTCATTGTTATGTCTTGCATGGGGACCAAAGCAAAATAATTTTGTTCAGCTTGCACTGCTGTGTATATCTGATCGACAATAAAGTTACTTTGACTTTTGACTTCATATTTTACTCTTACATATTTGACTAAGAAATCTTCCACATTTGAATTAGAAGCCTGAATAGAAATGTCTCAGAAAATCCATCCTTTTAACATGGAAAATGATGATATATACTATCAGTGGCATTTTATGCAGACATTTTTATACTGATGTGATTACAGGTAAAACCAACAGGATAAGGCATTATGTACCAAAGTCTAATAAAGAATAATGTTTACAGAACATTAACCAATATTGGTGGACAAAACCTGATTTCTCAGCATCATATGCCTGAGGTTGAAAACACTGAGGATCAGAGCTCCTCCATAGAAAATCACAGCTGGCAATGATGCCCTTTTGGGGGGGGGGGGTAATTTCCCCCTTATTCAAGTTGCTGTTACTTTGTGGATTTCCCCATGCAAAGGACACTTAAAATGTGTTTTCTTTTTTCAGCCGTTTTTCTGGGAGTGGAGTTTCAGGATTCTTATCCTCAGCAGATTGTATTTTGACCAATCATAATGTAAGCTTTACAAAATACCTTAATCTTGAGCATATAATAATGACTGCAGCATTCAAATTAGCTTAATAAGGTGGTAGCCTGAAAATGATTGCAGAACATGCTTGGTGTGTGTGTGTGTGTGTGTGTGTGTGTGTGTGTGTGTGTGTGTGTGTGTGTGTGTGTGTGTGTGTGTGTGTGTGTGTGCAGACATTTTACATTGATGCTCTACAGTTAAACAGGATAAAGAGTTATGCATGAAAAGTCTTACACAAAAAAAACATCGTATATAGAAAATGTTTTACAGAATATCCTCAGCTTGTACAGAGAGGAACAACTGAAGCTTTTAAAGTTACTTACACATGTGTGTGTGTGTATGTGTGTGTGTGTGTGTGTGTGTGTGTGTGTGTGTGTGTGTGTGTGTGTGTGTGCTCGCGCGCGCATGTGAATGGGCTGGGTTGAATGATTGTTTTGATGTTTCACAGAATGATGTCCAAAAACATTGAAGCACAAAACACCGTCTGAAATCAGCTAAAGAAAATGTCCTGATACCCTACAGGCAATATGTTAAAGATCTTTCAGGACAATGTATGTATGTATATATATAAATATTTTTATATATATATATATATATATATATATATATTGGGGGCAGGAAGAGAGACAGAGAGAACAGAAAAACAGAGTTATGTACACTGAAGTCCTCTCACAGAAATAATCCTTCACAATTATACTTTGTAATAAATGCAAAGGATTGTAGGAGATACAGGAGAGTGATTAAGGGAGGATGAATGCATCAATAAAGAGGTTATAGTGAAAAAATGGAGTAAAATTAGAGGGAAAAGGAAAACTAGTCAATGCAAGTCAGTCAGTCTATTACTGACTTTCTTATGTTCAGCAAGTTTTGTCTTGCTGTCACTTCTACAAAAAATATATTTAACAAGTTCACATTGTGAGAAGCTTTCATCTGCATAATCAAGTTATAAACAAAAAACAGAAACAGATATTATACACAAAAAGAAGAAAAAGTTAAGTGAGTCCCTGCTAAAGTGGTAAAGTGCTCTTCCAGAAACATGCCCTTAAATTGTTGCGGTTTTACAATCGATTAAGCAGTGTTGCAGATGAAGAATAAATCCATTCAGGGAAAGAGTTTTTTACTTCACTTACTTGATGAATAGAATATAGGGGATGGATCTGTTCTGTTAGTGGGGTGAATATTTGAATGTAAATAGATATTTTCAAAACGAACAGAAAGTAAATGGTAAAAAAAAAAAAAAAAAAAAAAAAAAAAACATTATGCAACAAAAATAAATAATGAAGCGTGTCAGAGAATGACAACTTTTAAAATGGTAATTTTTGGATGAGTTAACAAACAAGCTAACTGGCTGAACATGAAAGTATAAACAATAGCACAATTTGTCATGAGGTATATTTTCTCAAGCTAGCTGGAACCCTGCTGAGGTAAAGACCTCCTTCTGTGTAACAGCCGTTGCGGGTGCTCACATCTGTTTCTAAAAGGCACATTTTCTATCATCATTATTATATGGCTAGCAATGCAGTGAAAATATATTTCTTTAACCAGCTGGGACTGTGGTGCAACCTCTCATCTATTTCAGAACCACTGTAGCAAATTTGTCATTTGCACTGCTTGCACATTTCACCACAAGTTACACAAAAAGGATGGATTAGTGTTGTTATTTTTCTCTGTCTGACTACTTTATTTAAGAAACCCACAGCAGAGTATAATATATGCAGAGCATGGTCAGAACATTTATCTTCACTAAAAATATTTTAACTATTTCAGAAGGGGCATATTTTATCATAACATTATGCAAAATATGTTCTTTCTTTCTTTAATAAGTGCAATAGCCTCATCAAGAAAATTCATAACAAAAGAAAATCTGAAGCAATAATTCTAAAATATTTTAAGTTGTATTCGGAATATTGTTTGTGTTTCAAACTTGAAAATGTAACAAATTTCACAGATTTGATTTTTGCCCTAGGTGTCACAGACAACTTCCAATTAGTATTCCACAAGCCTGATTTAAGAATATAAAACTTGGAGTTTAAATAAACAGAAAACATTTGTAGATTCCACTTAATGATATACATTGCCTGCTTAAGAGGCACATAACACAATGTTGGTAACTCTGCAAAATTATACAAGCTTTGATTGTGATAGATTTCCTGTGTAGTAATTTGAACAGAGAGCCATTTCGAAATTTTCAAAAATGCTTAATTAAAACTTACAAATACTGCAAATACTGTCAGTTTTCCATATTTTTGTGTACTGATTCATTTGTGTGATTTAAAAAAATAAACTCTTCCATACCATAGTTGTCTCTGCATACTATAGATGCTGACAACAAGACAAGTATAACATTTTCCACCTTGAATAAATTTAACTAATTTTTTTTCAGAGCTAAATTAAGTGAAGATATATAACTATTTTCCAGAGTGCTAAAGTGAAAATACATAACCAATTAATTAAAAGTAACATTCAGATATTAACATTGCAACTAAACAGATTATTCTGCAGTTTCTCTACTGTATTATAAAGGATATTCAAGTACCTTGTTGTTTCTGTGCATCAAATATCTGAAGCCCAAATAATGGAGGCCTTTCTCTTCGTATGAGTGTCACATTCTTTGTAATTAACTCAAACCGAAAAATTGAGCCATTCATATAATCAGTCCAGTATATAAAATTCTTGTAATGAGATAAGCCAAAGGGGTGGTTGAGTTCTTTTCCATTGTAGACTACCTGTAATAAATAATGATAGTCATAAATGCATGTTCATATATTGCTTTATACATCAGTTTCATATAGCTGCACCAATATCTCAGTGTCTATGAAATTGGGTATGCAACTTACTGTTGTCCATTCAGTTAGTTTGTTTACAACTAACCGAGTAAATGGACTTCCTAAAATGGATTCATTTCAGTGATGAACAAGGTAATAGCACTTACCAAGCAGAGCAGCACAACTGTACAACTGCAAATGTATATTTGACTTCAGAATAAAAACACAAGACAATGTGATTGATGCTAAGAACAGCATGTTAGAACAACAAGCAATTGAAACATTTGATAAACAAAGTACAATGACAGAAAGCTGTCTGTAAGGATAGCTTAACATATATAAATGGTACACCACTGCCTGTTGAATACCATTTACTGTAAATTCCCTAGTAAAACAGAAGCATTACACCTTTTCCAGGCTACAGATCAAAAGGCCATCATGTATGAGAAGATCCATATTTCAGTTGTCAATACCCTCAAATATGTCTTTTTAAAAAAATAATTCTGCTAAACAGTCAAGCCCACTGAGCAGATGTGCCCTTATCAGAACTGGCTCAGGAACACAAACTCATTACGTGACTTGTTCAGTACTACAGCAGCAAAAAAAAAAAAAAAAAAAAAAAAAAAAAATTAGCAGCTGTACACTATCCATTATCACTGCGGTGGTGGTGCTGCGGTAGCGTTGTTGCCTCACAGTTAGACATTGCCCGTTCAATTCTCAGTTAGAGCATCTTCTGTGTGGCGGCATGCGTGAATGGGCGTTTCTTCGTTGAAGGTTATGCGTTAGGCCCGACAAGCCAGCACGTAAAAATCTACTGCCAATCATTAGCGGACTGGAGTTCCGCTGTGGCGACCCCTAACCGGGAAAAGCTGAAAGACACAACAACAACACTATCCATTATCACTAGTCACTTGACAGTTCAACATTTCTCCACAAATCTGCTTTGTGAATGAGCTTTTGATTTAGATGGAGTTACTCAGTTAACAAAGTAAAATTAAAAATAAATGCATGTACTAACTGCTAGTTAAGGAAGAAGGGATTGATCTTCTGTTGACTGATGGACTACTGTCACAAATGGACTTTGTGTTATTAGTTCACCAAAGAAACAAAGAGAGAGCACTACCTGCCTATTTGTTCACTTTAATGGATGAGTGGCTGCTGTCACATATATGGTGCATAATTCAGGACATCTATGAATTCACATGTTATTTAATATATGGGATCATAAGGAGACAGCAGGTGTAGGACTTCATTGCATACTCATATTCTGCCTTTAATTGTTGCAGGCAATAGAATGTGTAAAATGTGAAACACTGAGGGGTCATCATTGACAGGCAGATAAACTCCCTTTAACCCATGCCACAATGAGCATTAATCATATGGAAGGTGACAGATAATTGTAACCATCCTGGTTAGAGCATCAAGGTGTTGTGTTTAAGGTTAGCCTCCTAAGTAACTGATCCAATAGCTGCAGAGTGACAGGTTAGCTAGAAAACTAAGTTTTTATTTTTGTCTTCCTGCTTAAACTTTTAGACTACCCACACATGCTGTGCATTGAATCTGTAGCGCATTCAGCTGTTATTGTGACCATCAAACAGGTCGCTATTAGTGGTATGTTAGGTTAAGCCCTAACCAGTTCTTTTTGTGCACCATCTCGAAGAAGAGACAAATCACCCCAAAAAGGGCTCCTTTCACTGACAATGATTTCCTTTGGAGGTTATCTGATCTCCAGAGTCTCAAACATAAGGTAAGTGATGATCAAGATATCAAAATACATCCTCTAGTAGGTTATGGAAGACACAAGACACAACAGATGACCACCCCAGCAACTGTTTTAAAAATTTCCTAACACTAAAGACAGGAGACAGCTCAACAGTCTAATCAAAATTATCATTTATGAACCAAATACTGCTGAAATGCCCAATTCTTGCTCTCCTTAACATGGAACTTTCCTTAAAAGGACAAGTTTTATTTCATACTTTATGGTAGAATATGTACACCCTACAACATGCTCTATACAGTCTTCATAAATGTATTTCCTTTACATTAACTGTTATAAAAATAAAAAAGTATTATCAGTGACAAAAATATATTAATGTCTTATTTACTTCATCTGTTCTTCATTAAATTGTTGATACTGTGATTCAACTGTTGCTTGTAAGTTGTTACTTTCCTTTTCTTTCCCTCTAAGTCAACTTCACAGCTACTAACTCTGCATTTACTATGTAGTGACTGTATATTAGAGATTATTAACATGGACTAGTTCTGTTCCAGCCAGAACCAAAGATCAGCCTAATCAGTACGACCCATTTGATTTCATACATCTCAAAATCAGTAATTAGAACTTCTTACCCATACTAGCAATCTGCCTCTTTTGCCTGTACTCTGCAGTGCACCAAATATAACCTCTCTGTTATACAGCCTATTCTCTGTGAAAAAGAGAACTATAGATTTTTTTTCTGAGAAGCTCTTGTATTGTCTACACTACAGAAATGAAAGTTAAGTACTTACCATAATGATAGAGCTGTATTGTCTGCTTGTATCCTTCTTCAACAGATGGGTCTTTGGATCTGATGTTAGATCTGACTTTGGCCACTCAGAGCTTTGGATCCCAGTTCAGACTCCTCCCATTACCCATAACCACTGAAAAGCTCAACATTATCTCAGATCAAGTTTGCTGGAGAGAAAAAATGCAGCATTAAGCAGCAATAACAACAAGGTTATAAAAGATTATCAAATACATTATGAATGCTCAGAAACTGATCTGGAGCAAAAAAGTTCACTAGAAGGGACTTTAGAATAGCTCAGTCTAGTCAACCAGGAGGGGGTAAGTTGAAGAAGGATGGAAGCAGACAACACAGATCTATTGTTATGGTAAGTACATAACTTTCATATGTGATGTTATCTCTTACATCCCTTCCTTAATGGATGGGAAAAGACTCTCCAGCTAATATAATCCTTAGGCAAATTCATGGCAGGTTATTCCAGAGGATGGTTGAACCAAAGGCAGCCCTGCATCTGGAATGTAAGCTCAATTTATAATGGGATATGAAGGAATGAATCCTAGACCAAGTGGCTACAGTACAAATGTCATCAATAGATGCCCTGGAAAACAGAATGTAGTGATTTCTACATACCAATTAGAGTGAGCTGTGGCCTTTGTCTTTGTATACATGTGTTATGCAAGCAGACAATCACCAAGATAAGGTGACTTTGGAAACTCCATGACCCAGATTATTGGCTAAAATGGATATTAAATGTTAATCAGATTCCCTGAATGATTCTGTACAGTGAATGTAAAAATGAAGCTGCCTATGAACATCCAACAAATGTAACGTATTTTCCTTTGTTAGAAAAAATTGGGAAGAAAACTGAGAGATTAATGTTTTGGTTTAAGTTTGTTTCGGCATCTACCTTTGGTAAAAAAGAGGGACTGGTTTGAAGGGAAACTCTGTCCATATGGAAAATAGTGTACAGAGATTTACATGAAAGGGCCTGGAGTTCTGATACCTCCTCACAGAAGTAACCACCAATAAAGAAAACATTTTTCATGTAAGTACCTCAAGCTCAGCCTTGGCTGCAGGTTCAACAGTGGTTGAGTCAGTGCTTAAAGTAAAATGGTAATATTTCAAGGAAGAATAGGGTCTCAAAGGTGAGGTCTGAGAAGAAAGACACTTCTCAGAAATGTTTTAGATAATTTGTCAAAGGCAATGGGAGACTGATTCTCAACAATATCAAAACTGGAAATAGTTGCTAACTGGACTTTGATATTGGAGTAGCCGGCAGCTTCTTGAAAATCGACTGGCTAGAAAATCTAAGATGAGTGGGAGAGTGCCAAAAACGGGTCTACATTTCTTTCCATAGCCCAAACAGAGAACCTCTTCCACTTGCTTTTGTAAATCATCCTAGGAGACAGTCTATGACAAAAAGTAAGAAAATGGATTAGTTGGGAAAAAGCCTGTACTGTGTAGACATTATTGGAAGTGGAGATACCAAGTGGTTAACATGAGGGCTTGAATGTCGACATGATGCAGGCTGGATGGGTAAGAAATAAAATACTTACTGGGGTCCAGTACCCATGGAAAGTGTTTCAGATGAGGCTACAGGGAGGGGAACCAGACCTGTCAAGGGTAAAATGTGGAGTGAGAATCACCATGACCTTAATTTCTAGTGCTTTCTGGGCATATTTTAGGATGAGAAGAGTCAAAGAAAATATATAAAGAAGACTATGGGCAGCTATGTGTGGATAAGAGCATCCCTGGATGTTGTCCCCTCTGGGGGGTTCAGGCAAAGAACCTGCTGTATACAGTGTTTTGAGAAGACACAGAAAGATCACTGTCCAACTGGCCACAGTGACAAAAAATCTGCTGTACCACCTGTTGGTTGAGGCTTCACTCATGAAGCAGGAGGATGGATCTGCTCATACTGTCCACTGAACTTCCCCTGGACTTTACATTGCTAGAAGACAGCAATTGGAAGATATCACCTATTGCCATACCCTCATCCCTTCTCAACATAATCTAATCAATAAAATCAGGCCTCCCTTGCTTGTTGACGTACAACTATTAACACATTGTCAGTTTGGATAGATATCAGTCCTTGAGGGAGCAAATTCCGAAAGACCTGCAATGCTAGATGGCCTGCCCTCATCTCCAAAATGTTGATATGGAAATTGGCCTTGGAAGAAAACCATGTGCCTTGTGCTCTCTTCTTCTTGTAATGACACCCCACCAAATAGGGAACAATCTGTGGTCTAAGTGGCTTTGTGCTGAGGAAAGACAAATGGGTAACCTTGCAATACCATAGGTTCATAGGTATGTACTAGGCTATTGGCCCTAGGGCCTATATAAGCCTAGCCAAAAAGGTACCCTGGCTTTCGCCACCCAAGAAAATTATTTTCCTGTGCCCTTGATCCCCGGGGTGAATTTCCTGTCTCCCATCCAATCATCGAGATTTTTCTTGAAGATTGCCAATGAGGAGCTTTGTTTGATATAGATAGGTAGTTTGTTCCAGAGTATGGGAAATCTCTGGGATAGGAATCTATCCCTCTAGCATTTTCTGTTTATTGTGGTGACAAGATTTAGGTCCCTAGAGTGTGTAGCTTGGAGGAATTGGGATTTCTTTAAGTGGAGCATGTCCAACAGCTCTGGGTTTGACATAGCTTTGTATGTTAGGCAGAGATCGCCTCTGAGCAGGCGATATGCAACAGAGTAAAGCTGTTTTTTTTTAGATGGTCTGCGTAGGGCATCTGTTTGAGGCTGGTTAATCCTCTTTGTGAGGTATTTCTATGGCCTTTCTAGTTGTTGTAGATGTCTTGTGATGTACATACCAAAAGGGGCATTGTACTCTATAATGGGTCTAATGAGTGATGAGTAGAGGGGAAGAATAACCTCTTTTTTCCTGCATGAGAAACCTTTTGTGATGAGGTGTGCCATATAGAAGGATTTCCTGACTACTCCCGCAATGTGATTATCAAAGGAGAGACTACTTTCCACCTGTGTCCCAAGGTCTCTTATCACACTTTCGGTGTTAAGTAGACTACCGCCTATGTGGTAATTCATGGGTACAGAATTTTTACCAAAAGGGATGACAATGCACTTTTTGGCATTGAGCTTGAGGTCATGGCTTTGACACCAGGCATTTGTCTCAGTGATGCCCTTTTGTAGAATGTACACATCTTTAGGAGATTCGATTATGGCTCCTAGTTTGCAGTCATCTGCAAACTTCATTAGTCAAAGACCTTCTTTGTTAGCCTGTACTTCTGAGAAGTAGATACCAAACAGGAGAGGACCAAGGAATGAACCCCGTGGTACTTCACTTGTCACTGGTCTGAAGTCGAATTTGGAGTCTGCTACTTTCACAGCGTGGGTTCTGTCAGTTAGCCAGTTAGCAACCCATCTTGTGTCATAGGAATTTATACTTAGTTTAGTGAGTTTGTCTATGATTCCAGAGTGGGGGATGGTGTCGAAAGCCTTGGTGAGACCTAGATAGGCTGTGTGAACCACCTTACCCTCATCTACGGCTTTGGTGATCACTTCAAAGAAGTCTATCAGGTTTAGGAAACAAGATCTGCCTTTTACAAACACAAACTGGGTGGGGTCCAGACTTTGCAGATTACTAATGCCGTTTATAAGTTCCATGATGATACGTTCCATAGCCTTGCAGACCAGGCTCGTCAGGCTAATGGGGAGGAACTTCCCAGGTTCCGTGGTGGCTCCCCCTTTGTGGAGTGTGATAACCATCACTGTGTGCCATTCAGTGGGCACAAAGTCTGAGGTGAGGCTAAGACTGAACATGGTACTTACGTGGGGTGCCAGTTCATTCCATAGTTCGTGTGTAACACAGCTTGGGATGTTGTCAGGTCCCATGGATGCTGTGTTCTTGGCTTTGGAGAGTGTGGTTTTTACTTGTGCAGCCATGATTACAGGAACTTTGCATTCTTCCAGTATGGAGATGGGCCCTTTAGGGGATGAGAGAGAGGTAAAATTAGCACTGCATCAATCTGCCAGGATGTTGGCAATATCAGTTGGTTCTGTATATTTAGTGCCATTGCGCTGTAACTCAGAGCAGATCTGAGTGTTGCCATTGAGATTCTTGACATAGCTATAGAATGCTTTGTCATTATCTTTAGAATCAGTGGTGATTTTGTTTTCGCAACTAGCTTTGGAGGATTTTATGAGGAATCTCAGCTTTTAATTGTGGCTGACCAGAGAGTTCCTGCAATTATGTGATTTTACTTTTTTGCAACAGTTTCTTTCTTCTGTTGTAGAGTTTTTTATGGCAGGGGACCACTAGATTGGCTTCCTTTTTTTTGGAGGATAGCATCTTGGTTCTATTAGGGATTGCACGATCCATGACTCATGTAAGTATTTACAAAGTGCATTTGTGTAGGATTCAACAGTCGTACCTCTATTGTCCATCTGCATGTGTGTTGTGAAGTTTGCCACGTCTGTCTTAAAAAGCATTAAGTTGGCTTTGGAGACATTTTTTACGATGGTTTCCCTAATGTGGGATGGGGGCGGGATGTGATGTCTAGGATGATTAGCTTGCGATCAGATCTGACCAATGAGGAATTGACCTCTGGTGTAGAACACCAGTTGCCCATGTTGGTAATGACCAGGTCTAGGATATTGCTGCCCCTGGTGAGGGTATGGATAAGTTGATTCAAGCCATTGGAATTTATGAATTCCAGAAAACATTGAGCAAAATAGTTAGTACATGAGTAGTTTTCCCAGTTAATGGTGGGGTATTTGAAATCACTCTTTATTAGGGTCTTAGGTTGTACCCTAATAGTTTCAATGTATCAAGAAATGAGAAGTGGGAATCCTGGGTCATGGTTGGGGATCTGTTGCAAGCTACAATTTGGATTATGGTCTTGCCCAGAGTTAGTTGCACTTGGATAATCTCGGATGCATTATGCTGAGCAACTAGCCTGGAGGTGTGGATATCCTTAATGAATAAGGACACACCTCCACTTTTAGTGTTTTTGTCAAGGTTAGTTGGCCAAAAGGTGTGGTTTGAATTTATAGCCTGGTAATGTAGGGGTGCTTTCTGGACCCTTGAACCAGGTCTCTGTCACTGCACAGATGTCAAATTTCTCCATTTTAAGGAGTGCCTCAAGTGAGTGCATTTTGAGGTTTATACTTCTATCACTGAGTAGCATTACCCTCAGATTTTGCTTGCTTGTACCTGATATGGTGGTTAGTTTGTCATTTGAACCTTGCCTAAAAAAGGCACTATTGGGATGGCAAGAGCCTTAGCCAGTATCCAAAATCCCAAGGGTGACAGGTTCAGGCCATCTCTAGCAAAGCATCATGGTTTGTTGATCATGTCACCCCAGGCAGACAGATACTGGATGCCCTTAGAATGACGCCAGTAGCTCAGCCAATTGTTGAAGTGAATCACTTTGTCCTTGTACTGTGGTATCATTCTGGGTGATGGCAGGATGCTACTCAGGGCTGGGGTCATACCTGACTGGGCTACAAGATCGGAGAGCTCCTCCATGTCTCCTTTCATGTAGTCCAGGGAGGTACATCTCAGCTCATTCACACCAACATGGACAATGAGAGAGTCATATTTGTACTTGTGGAGTGATCTGATTGCGTGTGTTATGTGGCAGATGCTTGCACCTGACAGGCAGCTGACAGTAACTTTCTCCTTGCTTAGCCTGGTGCGTCAAACATCAGTGTGCCTGACTATAGAGTCACCTATGTCCAGAGTGTTGAATACCTTGTTATGCCTTATGGGCTGTGGTTGAGTGGCACACTGAGTTTGCAGGCTATGTCATTTGGTTGTGTTCAGAGTGAATGTAGCTTGCGTTTCTGCTTTGGAGGTCCCTGTTGCTTGAGCAGATTTATATTGAGAGCCTCAGTGAATGTAGGTGTGTGTTTTGTGGTGTAGGTTTGGAGGGACTATGCGATGAGTGTGGTGTGGTGCAAGTGTTTACCCTCTCCTCTTGGCTGTCTAGTCCAGTCTTGGCTGAAGAGAGCTTTGCTTCCAGTTTGGCTATATAAGTGCATCTCTCACAGTTTGTAGTGTTGGGTGGTAAGAGGAAGGAGAGGGTTGTCTGTGTACATGAGGCAACTGCTGCATTACCTCAAGATGCCCAGATTCATCAGGTAGACATTAGAAAACATCAGGAGCTGACCCTTAGACATGCCTGTTTAGGTGTTTATTTATTAAGTACTAAAACCTGTTTTGCTCTAGACAAGTGAGGAAAGTTAAGTGTTGTAGTAATTTGTAGCTTATTTAGTGCTTACAACGAGTTCTAAACAAATTAAGAGCTCAAAGAAACAGATTTGAGTGCTAAAACTAAAAAAAATTGGTTACTTCTAAGGGAAAATTTGAAGAGCAGACTTTATGGCACTGGGAATAGTTTAACCCTAGCTAAGCGGTGGGGGCTCATAAGCTTAAAAACAGTCCTGGATACAGCAAATCTGTATCTGGACTAGACTACTTAACAGGAAAGGCAGGAATGAAGCTTTGATTTTTTTTTTTTTTTTTTGTAAAGTCGAAAGGGAGTAAGGAGTAGCAGAAGATAACTCAAGGTTAAGAACTAAATGGGTTGGCCTTCTCAAATGTTCTCCCTGTATTAGGTAGAATGAGGTAATGACATTAAATGGGGAGGGGAGTCCCAGATCAAATTTAAAGTAGGTGTGAGCAACTGCAAAGCAACCAAGTACAAAATCAGAACAAACAAATCCAAACAGGTGCTTAACAAATGTAGAAAATTTCCAGTTAATACCTCACTCACAGTGAAACTAGCTAGAAACATATGCAGCAGACAATAAAAATGCTATAAATAACTCATAAAAATAAGCAAAAAACAGGATACTTAATGTTATATTTTACAGATCAGGGTTTGCTCAGTGCTCTTCCTCTGATTAGCTCTGTGTGAAATGGCAGAAACACTCACAAGTTAACTTCTTACGTAACAGAAAGTTGAAACCTGAAACAACTTTAAAAAAGCTTGAAAGAACCAATGGATTCTTAGATGCTCCACATCAGTGGTCACCCTCTCAGGTCTGACCATAAGCAAATCACCCTTGACATCCACACCCCCCCCCCAGTAAGGAAACCTCCTTAAAAAACTTCTCCAAAGCCAACTTCATGCTACTGAAGTCAGAAGTGAGAAACGTCATGACACCCATGCAGACGGGATCTGAAAGTTCAACTCCAGAATCCTACACTAAGGCACTGTAAGAGCACATCCACTCATGCATGAATTGTGCCATCCCAAATAGAACCAAGATGCTGTCCTCCAAAAATGGAAGCCAATCTGGAGGTCCCCTGCTATAAACAAACTATACAACAAAAGGAAGAAACTGTTGCAGAAAAGAGGAAAATTCCAGGATGCAAAAAACTCCCTCACCAGCCTCAGTAAGAAGCTGAAAACCCTCATAAAATCCTCAAAAGCTAGTTATGAAAATAAAATAGACAAAGATTCCAAAGACAACCACAAAGCATTCTATAGTTATGTCAAGAATCTAAATGGCAATACTCAGATATGCTCTGAGCTTCAACAGAATGCCATAAAATATACTGATGCCAAGGATATTGCCAGTATCCTGGCAGATTGATTTAGTGCCAACTTCACCCCCCCTCTCACCCCCTAAATGGCCCATCTCAATACCAAAAGATTGTCAAATTCTGGTAATCACGGCCACACAGGTAGAAACCACACCCTCGAAAGCTAAGACTACAGCATCCATGGGACCAGATGACATCCCAGGCTGTGTACTACATGAACTACAAAATGAACTGGCACCTCACCTAACTGTCATGTTTAATCATAGCCTCACATCAGGCTTAGTGCCCACTGAGTGGCGCACAGCTACAGTTATCCCACTCCACAAGGGGGGATCCACCTTGGATCCCAGGAACTACCATCCCATCAGTCTGATGAGCCTGATATGCAAGGGCATGGACTGCATTATCATGGAACTTATAAGCAAAGACATTGGCAACTCTCAAACACTGGACCCCACCCAGTTTGGGCTTGTGAAGGGCCGATCTTGTCTCCTGAACCTGACTGACTTTCTCAAATCAGTCTCCAGAGCTGTGGACAAGGGTAAGGCGGTCCACACAGCCTATCTGGACCTCGCCAAGGCCTTCAACACCATCCCCCACTCTGGAATCATAGATAAACTTAATAAGCTGGGCATAAATCCCTACGTCATTCAATGGGTTGCCAATTGGCTTACTAACAGAACCCACACTGTAAAAATAGCCGACTCCAAATCCAGCTCCAGGCAAGTGACAAGTGGAGTACCTCAGGGTTCAGTCCTGGGACAACTCTTGTTTGGCATCTACTTCTCTGAAGTACAGGCCAACACTAAGGGATTCTGGCCAACAAAGTTCACAGATGACTGCAAACTGGGAGCCATTATTGAATCCCCAAATGAAGTGGATATTCTACAAAAGGGCCGACCTCGTGCCAGAGCCTTGGGCTCAAGCTTAATGCCAAGAAATGGATAATTATTCCCTTTGGAAAAAAACATGTATCCATGAATTACCACATAGGTGGCAGTACACTAAACATTGAAAGTGTGATCTCACTTTCGATAACCACATCGACACAACAGTCAGGAAATCCTTCGATGTGGCACACCTCATCACTAAGGGCTTTTCATCCAGAAAAAAGGAGGTCATTGTCCCACTGTACTCATCCCTCATTAAATCCATTATAGAGTATAATGCCCCATTTGGTATGTACCTCACAAGACATCTGCAACAGCTGGAAAGGCCACAGAAATACCTCACTAAAAGAATCACAGGCCTAAAGCTGATGCCATATGCTGACCGTCTAAAAAAACTCCAGCTATACTCTGTGGCATATCGTCTACTCAGAGGTGATCTCTGCTTAACATACAAGGCCATGTCAAACCCTGAGCTGTTGGACATGCTCCACTTAATGAAATCCCAATCCCTCAGAGCCACATGCTCCAGGGATCGAAATCTTGCCATCATAATGAACAAAACATGCTGGAGGGATAGGTTCCTGACCCAGAGACTCCCCATACCCTGGAATAGACTGTCCATACATGTCAAGCAGAGCACCTTCTTAGCCTCTTCAAAAGGAACCTTGATGATTGGATGGGAGATAGGAAATTCACTCCGGGGATCATGTCAGTCACCCTGCTAGACAGGATTCCAGAGAAGTAAATATTGTGGGAAGAAATACCCAGTGAATTGCTATGGCTAGGCTTGTATAGACCCTAGGGCCGATAGCCTAGTACCAACCTATGAACATATGAGGTGCTTACTCCAAGCCATAGTCCAGGTAACCCCAATCAGCCATTGACCATAAACACTCCCCTCTCACTGAAATACAAAATGGCTTTGGCTAAACTAAGATGGCCTGGAACATGTGCTCAGACACACAGCCTCTACAAACAACTAGACCCAAAACACAAGCCTAAATATGGACAATGCTACAACTACCCACACTACTTAGGTAGAAAAAAAACTGCAGAAATGTTTATCACAGCAGAAAAGCAGCAGTGAGCCTTTAAGTGAAAGTTTTAAACAGATAAAGAAGGAAGGATACACTAAAGAATGCTTTTAACTGCAAACAAATAAGTTATAGGATACACTCCTTGGCAGGAAATCAGAAAAAAAATCCCAAACAGGTGCTTAACAAATGGAGAAAATTTCCAGTTAATAAGGGATTCAAGCCATCAGTGTATGTGAGTCAAGCAAATGCTCAGCAGATGTACTGGGAAAGACATTGGTTATTGCTGGATGGATTACTGCACTGCACTGCAAGGGTCAACTGCAGTAGTCTCATAAAATATCTTTTGAGAAGGACTGAGGTAATGAAGACTGACATAGAACCCAGTAAATGAAGGATCATTCTTGGTGCTAGTTGTTGGGATGAAAGAACAATTAAGTATGACTGTAAAGTGTTGATGACCTGCTCTGTGGACATTTTGCTGTCTGATGAATTGTTTCCAAGTGTATTCCTATAAACTCTTCTTCTTCTTCTTTCAGCTTTTTCCCAGTTAGGGGTCACCACAGCGGATCACCTGTCTGCTCATGATTGGCAGTGGAGTTTTACAGTTTTGAGTTGCCAGCCCATTGCCCAACTTTCCATAGAAGACACACACACACACACACACACACACACACACACACACTCACATCTAGGACCAATTTAGAGTGTCCAATCCACCTGCAGCATGTCTTTGGGATGTGGAAGGAAAGCAGAGCACCTGGAGGAAACCCACGCGACTACAGGGAGGACATGCAGACTCCGCACAGAAGGCACCCCAGCCGAGGATCGAACTGGAGAACCTCTTGCTGTGAGGCAACAATGCTAACCACTGCACCACCGTGGCCACCTGTATTCCTATAAACTCTATTGCTTGTAAATGACAAAATTCTGACTTGTCTGAATTGATTGCGATGCCTAACATTGAATATATTTGGAGGAGGGAGTCTCTTGCTTGGATAAGCAGATTCTTGTTAGGGGTGCAAATGAGCCAGTCATTAGATGTGGGAACACCCATAATTCTTGCCACCTGATGTACACTGCTACCACTGCCATGCATTTGATAATCATGCGGGGGCTGTGGTGAAGACAAAGGGCAGGGCTTTGAATTGGAAATGACCGACTCCCAGCCAGGAGTGGAGAAAACTTCTGCATTGCCTGCCCATCTTGATTTGGTAGTATGCATCCTGAAGTCTAGGTGACATATCTAATCATTCACTCTCAGAAATGGGAGAATGGATTGAACCATTACCATCTGGATCTTTGACTGACTGACATATTGAGAGCTGTGACTGAAGTCCAAGATTTGCCTGAGGCCCCTGGTCTTTTTTTACACCAAAAACAGTCTTAAGTAAGTTCAAGATTATTTTTTTTCAAAATGTTTTTATTCATTTTATAATACAATAATTTAACAGTATAGTAACAAGAAAAAAAAAAACTATATGCAATGTCCATAACAGCTAAAAAAGCAATATACATAGGAGAACACTTAATATTTCTCTAACAGAGTAGACAATTTTGTCCAAGCAATGAAATGATGATTTATGTTGTAAGTCCTTGCTTTTATAGTAGCAATTTCATTCTTACAAATATATTTCACAACATGAATAAACTCAGCTTTAAAGACAGGAGTAGATTGGGATTTCCAATGTTTAGTAACAATTTTCCTTGCTATAGAGAGGATATACCATAGTAAACATGTTTGGTTTCCATGAATGACTTCTGGAACAGGAAAACTTAAGAGGATAAGGGAGTCAGAAATTATACAGTTGTCATTCCATAATGCTTTTTGCAAAGATATTTAAAGTCTGACCAACGATTAGAATTCACAAACTAAATAATAGAGGAAGAAAAAAATTCCAGCCACAGTTAGCACTTTATTGAAATCCACAGTTAAAATCCAGTTAAGCTCTTTCATCCCTCATGTGGGGACTTCTTCAGAAGAAGTCTGAAGAAGTCCCCACATGAGGGATGAAAGCAATTAACTGTGGATTTTAACTGTGGATTTCAATAAAGTGTTAACTGTGGCTGATAATTAAAGTTTAACCAAAATGGGGAAATTATTTTGCAATTAACAACCATATGTATCCAGTCAGGGTGTCCACATCTACAGCATTTCATTTCATCTTTCTTGTACATTATTGCTAGTCGATGTGGGGTTAAAAAATATCTATGTAAAAATCTCCATGTGTATACATGCCAGAACAGGGAAGATGTGAATTCCTTCACTGACCGTAAATAAAGTTTTTTTTTTATCTTTTTCTGAGAATACTTGTCTATTAACTTCACTTGAATAATTCCAAAAAGAAAAATTTGTTTTGCTAAAATCATTTCTGAGAATTTTATAAATAACAGATATGTATGAAGTGTTCTTGGGTGAGCTATTAATAACTGTTGAGATAAAATCCAAGATCTTTAAGTTACTCTTATTGTATGCCTCTAATGAGGGTACAAGCTTAGTATGTATAAAATCCTTACAAGATTGGATGTCCAGGCAATTGCTGTTTTGCAAACTATATCTGCTGAACAAATAGTCTGCAAAACGTATTTTATTAGCGGAGAGAAATTGATTCCAATATAATAGGTTACCCTTCTTAAATTCTAACATTTTCTGAGTTTCAAAAGATATCAAACATTCATTTGTATAAGCAATAGGAAACATAATTATTAATAAATTTTTAATTAATTAGAAAGCATACGCTTTTTAAACAACAGCAATATTTGGTTTATATGAGATGTAAGAGCAAGTGTTGACCATTCACTTTGAATATATATTTTTAAAATCCATATAAAGATGTTTGTATGTATTTGAGTATATGGTTCAAACAATGTCCTATTACTATTAAGTAGTAAGGTTTCATGTATTGATTTCCAATATGATGTATAAGAAGTATTATTCCAAAGCAATACTATGTTAATAAATGCAGAGTTTAAATAATAATCAATATTTGGAAACCCTACACCTCCTTCATTCCAGCTTGTGGTGTGCCAGAGAAGAGAAAGTCTTGTTTTGTTGGGATACCAAAGGAAGTTGAGTAATAAGTTATTAATTTTCTGTTTAATTTTGACAGGTGGGGGAATTATTACAGCTTGGGCAATGAATATGATTTTAGGTAACAGTGTCATTTTGATTAAAGTTAGTCTGTCTTCTAATGTAAAGAAGAGTCTGTTTCAACTGTTGATTAGTTTATAAGTTGTAGGAAATTATATGTGAGTAATTTTTTTATAATTAGATTCAATAATGATACCTAGATATTTAATATGCATGCCCTCACAGGTTATGTTTCTTGTTGATCTAGGTTTCATAGTAACATTTTTATTCAGTAGAAGTGCCTGACTTTTGTTGTGATTGAATTTTAGACCAGAGATGTTTGCAAACAAGTCTAGATTATGTAATAGGTGATCTACTGAATTTTCAAAATCATTAGTAGTTATTAGTAGGTCTTATTCAAACAATTGTATCTTAGGGGTCAATTTGTCTCACACTTTATATCATTTAACACTGTTATTATTTCTAACATAATTTGCAAGAGGCTCAATAGCCAGGGCAAAGAGTAATGGAGAGAGGGGGTACCCCTGTTTAGTACCTCTTAATATTTTGAATAGGTTAGATAGGTAAGATCCAACCTTCACATAGGCTATGGGCTTTTCATACAGTTTTTAAATTAATCCTATAAAGTTTGGGGAGAAGTTGTATTTTTGCAGAGCTTTAAGCAGCTATGGCCAACTTAGGGAGTCGAAAGCTTTATCTATATCAAGGTTTAAAATAGAAAGCTCTTTTTTTTCTTGTTTGCTAAGTCTATTAAGGACAGTAATCTAATTTCAATGTCATGTAACTTTCTGTTTTGGATAAACCCGGTTTGGTCTTCATGAATTAATATTGAAAGAATACTATTTAATCTGTCTGCTAAGATAGACATGAATAGCTTGTAATCTATGTTAAGCAAAGAAATTGGCCTGTATGATGTGCAAAGGTTAAACTCCTTATTTGGTTTAAGGATGGGAGAAATGATAGAGTATTTTCATGAGGGAGGGATTTTTGCTGTAGTTTTAACTTCTTGGAATGCATTGAGTAAGATTATCAAGATGTTATCAGGTAAGAGTTTGTAAAATTCCAGTATTAGACCATCCTGTCCTGGTACATTTTTTGTCTTAAGATGTTTTATTTGTTCCTTTAATTCTTTAAAGGAAAAGGGTTTGTTTATGTTATTAATATTGTGCTTGAATAGCTTCTTTTGATTATTATTACAAAAAAGTTATCTATACTTTTATCACTTGTAGATGAGTTATGATTAATATTCTTGTAATGCTTTTTAAACATAAGTTATTTTTTAGAACTGAAACTTTTGTTGTCTGATTATTTCTAGTGTATATTATTTCTTTTATATGACTTTTTTCATTTAAATATTTAAATCTAATTGCAATCCTGTGCATACTCTTGGGATTAATTGAGTAGGATTGTAGTCTGATTTTTTCAGATTTATTGACATTTTATGCTGCATGATATCCTGATATTCCTTGTTTAGTTTACATATGTCAGCTAAAGCAGGTTTGTCATTTGATGTAAGTTTTAGTTTTAGTTCATCAGCTTCTTTTTGTATGTCTACTAGTTTTTATCCCACTCTTTCCTTTTATTTATATACCACCTTTTGACTTTACCATGTAAGACTACCTTTAAAGTGTCCCATAGGATAATATCTGAAACCTCTCCATTATTACTGATACCTAGAGAAAGCTTTATTTCATCTAGAAACTATTCTTTAAAGCTTTGTACTGTTACTAGATAAGCAGGTAGTCGTTAGCAGATGTTTAAGGGGTCAGTATTAAGTGTTGCATTGAAGGTGATACCATTGTGGTCAGACATAGGGCACGATGTCAGTATTACATTATCAGTTTTGGCCAGTAATGAGCTTTTTACAAAGAATTTGTCTATGTCGGTCTGTGTGCCAAATCTGTAAGAGTAGTGAGAATACTTCAGGAAGGATAATATTTTTATACTGGCAATGTCAATTAGGTTTCTGTCTTTAATATTGTCGTTCAAGTGTTTGGCAACAGGAGACATCTTGAAGGGCTTAGAGCTTGTGGTGTCAGTGGAGGACAAGATACAACTAAAATCACCTGCTAATAGTAACTCACATTTAGACTTTAATGTTATGATGTCTAAATGTGTTTTCACAGTTTTAGACCCAATACCTGGTATCCAGTAGATTTTTGCAAAAGTGTTCTTCTTTTGATCTACTTTTAGCATGAGTAAAACAAGCATGCCATCATTGCTTGAGTATGAGTCAACTATTTCTGGAATTCTCATTAATTTTCTGTATAAAATTAGGACGCCTCTTCTTTTGTGGTTGTAGTTTGAACTTACCAGATTCTTACAATCCTTAAAGGCTAATTTGTTTAGATCTTCTTTTACTAAGTGGGATTCCTGAATGAATGTAAAATCTGCTTTATGTAGCATTAAATATTTGTTGACACTCCTTTTCATGGGGTTGTTCAACCCATTCACATTAATAGATATAATGTTAAATATTATCATTTGAAGGAGACTGCTGTTATAAGTAAAATTGAAAAGTGCTTTCCTTGATTCATTATGATAAATACATTTTTAAAACTGTTATGGACAATTTAAAAACTCTAAATTTGAAAATAAAACTATATATTTTAATAACCCTCTGCATAGATAAACTATATCCAGACTTACTATATCTCTCAAAGAAGCCACAAACTAACTCTCTCATGATTCTAGTGGGAATTCCTAGCTACTGCAGGTTAACAGCAAGCAGAAGGGAAACTGCATGTAAATTAAAAACATACAAAAGAAAAAAATCAATTTACTATACTATGTATGTATGAACTAAGAACATGAAGCTTATACAATTTCTTAAAATTCATTTTGTCTAAACAGATCAAGATAAATTGATTAATCCTAATAATTATGTGTTGTTATGAGTAAATACAGGGCTGTAATGACATTAAAGCAGATAGATAAAAAGATGCATTTAAAATTGTCACCATCAGAAACATATTTGTAATACTTATTTAAATATAAATGTAATCCAGATTAAAAAAAAATCACTATTTATAGTAAAACATATGCTTATACGACTTTTTAGATAAAAAAAATAATTGCTAAATGAATGAAAACACAGTTCAAACGATTATTCTTGAAACTGATTGGCTGTTAGAGTTTAGTGAAGAGAAACAGGTTCAGAGATCACGTCTCCTTCCAGGAAGACAGCACAGATTGTTTCTCATGCATCTGTGAGCTAATTGAAGCCTTTAGAAGCTTGAGCTTCTCACAAAGGTTATCAAAATTCCATCAAAAAGTAAGTAGGCAGGAATTTTCTAGTGAAGTAAAGCTTTTAAGCATAACTTAAAATTATAAATATTTAAAATAAAGGCTCCAAATTACAAACCATACACAGCTATAAAATATATTAGCTAAATGGAGCACATTGCAGAAGTTCAGTTAAGTAGACAATATATATATATATGGGTCCCTTCCGCGTCGGGTGAATCTTCGTTCGTCAACTAAAAACCTATATATATATATATATATATATATATATATATATATATATAAAATAATAAAATGTCACCACTTTCTTTTTGATTACTTAACAGTAACACAGTAAGCATTTCTCTCTCCTGCAGTGGTTAAATACTATGACACTAGGACTAAAATAGAAAGGGATAGCATATACATGAATAAATAAGTATAGGCTATATATATATATATATATATATATATATATATATATATATATATTATAATGAGTAAGTGATTTTATACCATTTCACTAGTGCTATGATAGGTATACAAACAGATAAAAGTATAAAATAGTAGTTTGCAGTTGGATAAGATTTTGATTTACTTGAATTTTGAGTAATATATATTATTTATAAAGTTAGCATTGTTATGGGAAAGATAATAGGAGAGAAAAAAGTCACATTACCTTCTGTGTATGATTACACATTATTTGGAAGGGAAAAAACAAAAACTTGCATGAAATGTGAAGTTATGTAAAATCATTTGTCTCTGGGATTTCTTTTTTTCTTTTATAGTCAACTCATTTTTTGAAGCTTGTCTTTTTAAGTTCATTGAAGAATCCATGGGTTCAGGTTGATGTAAAAGGTTCTTTTTTGGACAAATGAGGATGCTTCTTTGATAGATTCAAAATTTTTCTTTCCTTCTGGCAAGGAAAGTCTTATTCTTGCTGGGAATATGAGTTGTGCTTTGATTCTTTCCTTTTTTAATGATTTTATTTGAGGGACACAAGCTCTTCTTTTAGACATTATAAAGGATGAAAAGTATTTGACAAACCTTTTAGTTTGGTTACCAATTTTTAATGGAACAAGGGACCAGGCAGTTCTTAAAACAAGGTCTTTGTCTTGAGTGGAGATAAATCTTACAATAATAGATCTTGGATGGCTGTTGTAGTTAAAGATCTGTGTGCCCTTTCTGTCTCAAAGGATAGTGCTTCAGGTAGGTTTGGGATTTTAGGAATTCAAAAAGTCAGGAAATTAATTATATTACCCCCTCCATCTCCTCCAGGATGCCATATATTCTTATATTACTTCTCCTGGTTCTATTCTCATGTTTGTCTATCTTTTCAATGAGTCTGGTGTTTTCTTGAAGAAGAAAGTCTATATTTTTCTCTCTTTCTGTTACCATGCAGTTGATATCTGTTACAGAATCTTTCAAACCAGCAATCTGGGCAGTTTGTTGTTTAAGGACTTTAATTACTAAGGTTATTTGTTTGGTGGTATCTTCTTTTATATTGTCGACTTTTATGTTTAATTTGTCTATTTTACCCACCAAGTCTTGAACTGTAGTAAGGATTGTCTGTATTTCTTGCTGAGAAAATTTGAAGCAGCTTGTCTTCCTTTCTGAATGTGGTTTCAGTGTCCCTTCTATTTGAAAGTTTGACAGGAAAATATGACAATTTTAGCTTAAGAAGTGCACCACCTTGTAGCTTATGACTTCCAGAATCCAGTTTTAGTAGTTTCAGGTCTTTGTTGGTGAAATTAATAGAAAATCCTGTCAGGATAAAATGAAGACTGCAGAGCTCAAAAACTCTGCTGCTTTCAGCTTGCCATCCAAGCCACACCCCTCTGTAAGTTCTAGATTCTAGTTGATCTGGTGGGACCTCTTGGATGACTCGCTTGTTTAGCAAATTTGAAATTGTTTGAGTACTGCTGCCCTTTCAGAGGGTGAAACATTTGGTAACTTTCTTGAATTTGTAGGAAAGGACAAACAGAAAAGGGAATAGCTGTGGTTATTATCCTCTGCACACATCTGTCATCTGTAATGGACATCCAGACTTTGGGATGCAGAGACAGGCATCCCACCAACTTCCTCCAGAGAATGGCAGTCAGGCAATCTATCAGGTGCACTGATAAGGCCTCTCAGTGAAGGGACCTCTGAAGCCAACTCTGCCTCATGGACTACATCCATTATTAGAACTCCTCCATCTGCCTTGGGGGAGGATGTGTCTCCAGATTTGTTAGAAGAGAACCGTTGGGATTTTAGAGTCATAATTTCTTATTTCCTTCTTACGGTTCCTAGAGAAAGGGGATTTCTACATTGATCACTCCTGGTCACTGTGTTTTTCAGTCTGGGCCCAAATATTGTTTAGCCATCAAATAAGGCTTTAATAAAGGATGTCTTTTAAGTCCTCCAGAAGCACCTCCAGGCACGTCTCCTAACAGTAATGTCTGTGCCTGTTGCTGTCAAAGCACCTTCAGTTGCATTAGAGATAAGATGCATTGAGAAATGTAATGATTGTAGGGTGGATAACTGACAGACCAAGGTCTTCTACAGAGATAGACCCAGAGAAAGACTTGGAGATTTTCTTGTTGAAGTCCCTCTGAAATCTAGTGATGTGCGCCAAGTAGTTCAAAGCCCTCAAATCAAAAGTAGCTGACAAATAAGTCTGCTTCCAGTATCTGTTTATTGCCTTATACTCTCTGTTAGGAGAATGGACAGAAGAACTTTCCTCTGTGAGCTCTTTCTTGGTGGCCACCATCACTACTAATTAATCAATGTCAGGTCCCTTGTTCCAAGGTAGGTGATCTTTTTGGGACATCAAGTACTTATCTGGCTTATGGGGAAATGGCTAAGACATGTCCAGCTCCTTCCAAACTCCTTTATAGAGAAGAGGCACCTTCTGATCTGTGGGAGGAACCACATAAGATGTAGCTGAGCCAGACCAAAATGGCCTTGAGGAACACTGACTCCTCTTGGTATGGAGATTCACAGGACTACACACCCTTCTGTCTGAGAACTTTCAGAATTTCTTTGAATATGACATCCTCAATGGAGATATGAGGAACCCCACCCTGCCATTAAAATCTGTATCCTTTGAGATAGACTCCTGTATGGAGTCTGTTGGCCTCCTTTTACACAAATGCTTCCAAGGAGCCACCCTGGTGGGATGTTCTAGAGAAGACTTAGATGACAATTGCAGGTTCCCCATAAGTACCAACTCAAGGCTCAGCACATCCATCTGTCCCATCTGCACCAAATAAAAGGGATTGAGACACAGGGGGTTTCTCTAGGTGGATGGGTGAAGTTGAGCTGGAGAGAGTAGTCCATATGTCTGATTGGTTCACTGCTTTCTCAACAGCATTGAATGCCAACTCAGAAGGAGATGTGGAGATTTGAATAGATAAGAGTCTAAGCTACCTTAATAGGCAAACCCCTGAACTCCACTTGGCTTGAATCCACTTACTGACACTAGTATCAAGCTATCTAGTGCAAAGGCTCCAAGTGCACAGGATGGCTTCAAAACCTCCAGAGTTGAACCCATTCCTAAGGTTCTGGTGCTAAAGTATCAGCTCTGTGATACTTTTGGCTTCAGTGATATTGGATTTATATGGGTCAGAGATGCTGATAGAGTAGAGGACAGTCAGATTTTCAGGTCCAGAGCAGAAAAACTCTGGGAAGTGCTCAGATCCACAACTCCTGATGCCAACAAATTGATTATGTTTGGACCTACTATTGGAAGAAGAGAAGAGAGGGACATAACTCCCAGGTCCAGCAGATGCTGCAGCCTAGAAGACCACCAATTGAATCTGGGTCCTGAGAAATTTCCTCATCATATAGTCCACATCAGCTTTGAAAAGGCTCCTGATTAACCAAACTGACAGCAGTAAGGAAGCGGTGGAAGGAGGTCTGGATGAACTGTGACTAATCATCTCTTTCAGAAAAGGAGACTGGAAATGAAAAGAAATTAGGTCCAGTGAAAAATATTGTTGAGGACAGGTGGAGGCGTGGATCTAATTAGGATCTCCTCAGAGGAAAGAGTCAAATCTGAAGTCTTTGATGATTTAGGATCCAGAGCCAGCGTTGCCACAGCAGAAAAAGAATGATCTGAAGAGAGTTTCCTAGACTCCTTAGTCTTTTCTTTTGCCACGTTTGGATTTTTCTGCAGACATTTTGATGAAGACAATGCTCCAGAACCAGTAGGTTGAAACTGGGGCATTTTTACTGCAGGGGCAAGAATAAGTCCTTTAAGGATTTTGTTTGTGTCTTTCATCTTTTCCCGGTTAGGGTTTGCCACAGTGGAACTCCGGTCCGCTAATGATTGGCAGTAGAGTTTTACGTGCTGGCTTGCCAGGCCTAATGCACAACCTTCAGCGAAGGAACACCCGTTCATGCATGTCGCCACACAGAAGAGGCTCTAGCTGAGAATCGAACGGGCAACATCTAACTGTGAGGCAACAACGCTACCGCAGCACCATCACCACAGTATAAGAATAAGTCCTTTAAGGATTAGTTTGTATTATTCAGATATAGTACAGGAAAACTATATATCCTTGGGTGCAATTTACAGGGAAGGCAATCAGTGTTGCAGTGACTCATGACTATAAACAATAGGGCCTACTTGACCTAAAATGTGTCATCTGACATGTGAAAGAAGCTGCTGCTAATTCTATGGTATCTCTCTTATTCTCAATGACAGTCAGACAGCTACAAAATAAAAGGATAAATGTGAATCTATTATTTTTTTACCTTAATATACAATAAAGACTTTTCCCCTTTGCAGGTTCTCTAGACAATTAATTTGTTTGGAAACATGAGACTAGTAAGATTTATTTTTTTAGATATCCTCCTTTCTTTCACCACAAAGAACTATAGGCATAGACTCAGATGGGGTGGGGGCAGGTAAAAGCATAATATGTCTGCAGGCTACTGCAAATGATAGCATTCTAAAAGGTTTTTTAATTGCATGGGCACCAAAGTATACTGGGATTAGAATAATCTTTTCTGTCATTAACAGGTGAGGGATTACAAAAGTGGATTGCCAGCCAATCACCAATGGAGAGGATTTGGCACAATGCATGAAGATTGGCAGTGATTGTAAAATGTGTATGAAATGTAAAATAATGCAATGACTTTAAAAAAGTTTACACTCAGGTATTATCTCTGGTGGTCAGACACACCCTGGACAATTTGTTACCCCCCCCCCCTTACTGTCTATCAGACTGCATGGCTTTTTGAGGTAGGCAATTTGCAGATATTCTTGTTTTTTACATATAGGGCTGTGCCAGACATCTCCAGTTATACCGAACAGAAAACTTTGTAGAGGAACTCCTGGAACAGTACATCACTTTATAGACTTCTTAAAAAACAAGACTGAATGGCAAGTTATTTTCCTGACTCTTAAGTGGCCCCTCTTCTCTCTGAATACATCCTAGTGGGTACCCAGCCTTGTGTAAGGGTGTTAGAACAGTAAATTGAAATTTACACAGTAGTTTCATAACATGTATCTCTCTCTCTCTTTTTACACACATACACACACATATATATATATATATATATATATATATATGTATATATATATAGATAGATATGTGTGTGTGTGTGTGTGTGTGTGTGTTTGTGTGTGTACATATAAAGATATATATCTATGTAGATACTTATCTATATTGATCCGTGCCTATACATATATATATATATATATATATATATATATATATATATATATATATATATTTATCGATACTGATCTATATTTATAGATGACAGAGATCTTTTAATTAATACAGTTTTGCCTGATAATGTTACATTTTTTATCCTTTCTTTGTGAATTATCATGTCTAATATTTTACCACTGTTCATCATTTTACCAAACTGTACTAATCTTAACCCAAACTCTGCTCTTCCCATAACTACAACATTATACTTTGGGTAGTTTTTATAGTCATTTCACTCATGTCCAGTGATAATTTGCACTCACTTGTAATTCAGGGATATCAGCTGCAATCAGGCATAGATGTTTGAACCAGTCTGGGAAAAAAATATTGAGATGAAATGAGGAATAAATAAAAGATCTATGACTGTCTTATGTAAATTAGGTGATGTTCCTCCCTTTGTGCTTTTTCAAGCACATCTGCAATGTGCTGCTAAGGTTGATCATCATCATCATCATCTTCTTTCGGCTGTTCCCGTTAGGGGTAGCCACAGCGGATCATCTGTTTCCATTTCTTCCCGTCCTCTGCATCTTGCTCTATCACACCAATTACCTGCATGTCCTCTCTCACCACATCCATAAACCTTATCTTAGGCCTTCCTCTTTTCCTATTACCTGGGAGCTTCATCCTTAGCATCTTTTTCCCAATAAAATCAACATCCCTCCTCAGCACATGTCCAAACCTTGCCTCTCTGGCTTTGTCTCCAAACCTTCCAACCTGGGCTGACCCTCTAATATACTTATTCCTGATCCTGTCCACCCTCGTCACACCCAGTGCAAATCTTAACATCTTTAGCTCTGCCACATCCAGCTCTATCTCCTGCCTTTTTGTCTCACTACCCTCTTGTAGACCTTCCCTTTCACTCTTACTGGTACTCGTCTGTCACAAATCACTCCTGACACTCTTCTTCACCCACTCCATCCTGCCTGTATTCTCTTCTTCACCGCTCTTCCACACTCACCATTACTCTGAACTATTGATCCCAGTTATTTAAACTCATGCACCTTCACCACCTCTACTCCTTGCATCCTCACCATTCCTCTATCCTCCCTCTTATTCAAACACATATATTCTGTCTTAGTCCTGCTGACCTTCATTCCTCTTCTATCTAGAGCATATCTCCATCTCTCCAGGGTCTCATCCACCTGTTCCCTACTCTCACTACAAATCACAATGTCATCTGCAAATATCATAGTCCACGGGGACTCTTGTCTGATCTCATCTGTCAACTTGTCCATCACAATTGCAAATAAGAAAAGGCTCAGAGCTGATCCTTGATGTAATCCAACCTCCACCTTAAATGCATTCGTCACTCACACTGCAGACCTCACCGCTGTCACACTACCCTCGTACATATCTTGTACCACTCTTACATACTTCTCTGACACTCCTGACTTCCTCATACAATACCACAACTCCTCTCTAGGCACGCTGTCATATACCTTCTCTAAGTCTATAAAAACGCAATGCAACTCCTTCTGACCTTCTCTGTACTTCTCCATCAACACTCTCAGAGCAAACATCACATCTGTAGTGCTCTTTCTCGGCATGAAACCATACTGCTGATCACTAATCATCACGACCCTTCTTAATCTAGCTTCCACTACTCTTTCCCATAACTTCATGCTGTGACTGATCAATTTAATCCCTCTGTAGTTACTACAGCTCTGCACATCACCCTTATTCTTAAAAATCTGTACTAAAACACTTTTTCTCCATTCCGCAGGCATCCTCTCACTTTCCAAGATTTCATTAAACAATCTGGTTAAAAACTCTACTGCCATTTCACCTAACCACCTCCGTGCTTCCACAGGTATGTCATCTGGACCAACAGCCTTTCCATTCTTCATCCTCTTCATAGCTATCCTTACTTCCTCCTTGCTAATCCACTGCACTTCATGATTCACTATCCCCACATCATCCAACCTTCTCTCTCATTCTGTTCATTCATCGTCCCCTCAAAGTACTCTTTCCATCTGCTCAACACACTCTCCTCGCTTGTATGTTTCCCTCATTATCCTTTATCACCTTTACCTGCTGCACATCTTTCCTAACTCAGTCTCTCTGTCTAGCCAATCGGTACAGGTCATTTTCTCCCTCCTTAGTGTCCAACCTTTCATACAACTCTTCATATGCCTTATCTTTAGCCTTCACCACCTCTCTCTTTGCCATGCACCTGATCTCTTTATACTCCTGTCTACTTTCTTCATCTCTCTGACAATCCCACTTCTTCTTTGCCAACCTCTTTCTCTGTATACTCTCCTGTACTTCCTCTTTCCACCACCATGTCTCCTTGTCTTCCTTCCTCTGTCCAGATGTCATACCAAGCACCTTTCTAGCCATCTCCCTTACTAGTTCTGCTGTAGTTACCCAGCTATTTGGTAACTCTTCACTGCCACCCAGTGCCTGTCTTAACTCATCCCTGAACTCCACCTCACAATTACCCTTTTTCAATTTCCATCATTTGATCCTTGGTGCTGCCCTCATACTCCTCCTCCTCCTCTTCTTGATCACCAACGTCATCCTACAAACCACCATCCTATGCTGCCTAACTACACTTTCCCCGGTCACCACTTTACAGTCTCCAATCTTCTTCAAACTGGCCCTCATACATAAGATATAACCCACCTGTGTGCATCTTCCTCCACTCTTGTATGTCACCCTATGCTCCTTCCTCTTGTTAAAATATATATTCACCAAAGCCATGTCCATAAGGTTGATATAAAGAGAAATCAAACAGTTTTACTAATCTCAGATTAATAGAGGTTTATAGACTGGACAACATCCATCTTCCATCATGCAACTGCAACAGCATATAGAAGCTAAGTGGGTGGGCCACTTTGTATTACACAACATTCAGATTAGCTTTTTAGGTGACTGGGAACTGTGCAGGCCATGTTTTTATTATTTTTATTTTTTAGTAAAACTATACAGTTTGTTATAAAACAGACATTTATTTCTTGGTGTTGGTTATCTATATTTTAATATTATACAGTATACTGACAGGCTAGGACCCTAACCAATGCCACAAAGACAGATAATTAGCACTATGTTACTGGACATGCCCCTAGTAAGAATCCTGGATGTATGGAAACACTTGCAGGTAAAAGAAGTGATTAGGCAGCTTGAGTTTGAGTAATTTTTGTAACACATATTGTTGCCACTTTTCTACATTCAGAAAACAAAAGATAAAAAAATAACAGAGCATGCAATGTTTGGGAACAGCCAATAAATGTTATGATTCAACAAATGCTAGTGATAAAAATGGTTTCGTTTCAGTAGATTTTCCATTACTCTTCACATAGAAATCGTTATTTGATTAGAAGCCATCACGAGTGTAGCAGTATGATAAAATGGTAGTCACATCTCTCACGTAGTCTTTTACCTAAATATTTGTAATAAAAAGGTGAGGAAAGCTGCTGTTTTTTGCTTATTAAACCTAGTGAAATCTGTTACAATGGAAGTAGGAGAGGCTGAAAGGTATACGAGAAATGTTATAAAACAGGAGCTGATATGCTTGAAAAGTAAGGGAACAATCAGTTTTGAAAGGGAGTGGTATTATAAGGTAAGAAAAACAAGGAAGAGAATTAGCTCCTTAACTTATTATTAATGTGGTTAATTGCTGGCTTTATTAACTAATCATTGTATAAGTCATATTTCAAAGTCTCATGTAAGGCAATGATTTCACTTGGGAAGTAACTATACTGACAGGAAAACAAACTTTAGAAATCATCACATTCTTACTGTCTACTATATTCATCACCATAGCTAATGCTGTTACTGGCTGCATTGTAAGACAGTTAATGTAGCAGGAAACATAAAGATATCCTTTCCACATGAGCTGTGGCTTTTGGGATAAGACAATGATAAGCCGCAACAATGTTATGAAGTCTATCATTTCTTGCATAACGTATTTCATAAAAATATGAAACAGTTGCCCCATCAAATCCCCAAGTTCCTTAGGCAAGCTATGTATTCTTAATGTCCCTCTGTAGCTTTGAATCCTGATATCGACCAACCTGAAAGTAACATCTTAGCTGTTTTTGGTAAAACTGTGTGCAATTTACTTACTTAAGTTCTTACTTATCTTAGCACTAATTATATATATGAATAATATTCTCTTTGTTTTTAGGTAATGTGGTGTTAAGTCACACTTTGATCTGTGTAGAACGTACATGTAACATTGTACAGTTCAGTCAGTGATGCCACTGTCAGAATGCATGAGAGTTAAGGAATAACTGTGCATGATGCCTGTAACTAACTGTGGTATCCAGAGACTAAAACTTTTGTGATGATAAAAAACTTCAATAATTGTATTAGCTCAGTGATCTTCCTTTCCAGTTCAACACTTTTCCTTTTAGGTTCATCACAGCTGAATATGAAATCTGCTCTCCCAGATAGTTCATTTCATATGACTCCTGACATTTGAAGTATCATGGATACACAGGTCAGAGTCCAAAACCATCGCAAAAGCAATAAGTCTATAAATGTTCATAATTTTATCCATTGAATCTCAGAAAAAAAATGACATTGATGGTGATATTATTATGCACAAGATAGGCAGGTTCACACAAGCATTCATTCACACCCATTTAATAATATTAACCTTTTTTGGCATGTAGAAACAGACAGTAGGCTAGGTTTCAGCCATGTACATTCTTAAAACACTAAGGTAGGTTGCATTTCTTCTGATGTGATATAATGTTCTTAGCAGCTGTACAGTTATGTCTCTGATGACAAGTGATGATGATGATGATGATGCACTCAGGAAAATTACTTTGTCAGAGGATGGAGTATTTGCTGGCAAATTATAATATTAGCACTACCTTATGTATTTATATTTCTCCATGCCAGGATCTATATTTATTCTAAGCACATGATCTATCAATTTTATCTAATAGGATTCATATTTCTTATATGTGAATTATAGTGTTAGTATGTTTATTAGCACAAAAGCATCACCTTCATAGTGGATTTAGATAAATGACCATCACATGTTATGTGGCATTATGGTTAAACCTGTAAACATAAAGAATCATCACAAAATACTTATTTATTTATACATTTGATAACCAGTTAAGTAAACTGTATTCAGGAACTATTTCAGGCATGACCAAGGTCTTAATAGCATCACACAAGATAAATACATAAAAAATGAAAACAGTTTGTACAGGACAGGCATGTATAAATACAGTATAATTACATTCAGTAAAGGAACAACAAAGTTAATGCATAAAATGATAGCTGTTTATTTAACTATCTATATCTATATGTATATATACAAGAGTAAGAGGTGAAGCCTGAGACTGGAATACAAATGGAATATACAATTTATATCTTCAGATGGTGTATCTTTGCAAACATGTAGGTGACTAGAAGTAGGTAAAGTCAGTAACCCTCCTCCTAACATCCCTCACTCCTCAGAAAATATTGCTACCTCATTCAACACACACTTCACATAAACCATACTATCACTAGCTAAACAACACAAACCCCCTCCCCTCCAACCCACACCTTCAACTAGTAATCTCCCTACTGCCTTCTCTTTTTCTCCTGTACCTACCTCCAACATAAAAAAACTCTTAACTAAACTTAAGCTCACCAGATTAGCAGCAGACAACCTCCCAAGTGAATACCTACAAATCGCAGCTGATGCTCTGGCCTACCCAGTATCCATCTTGATTAACTGATCTCTGTCAGAAAGTTACATTCCCACACTGTGGAAAGTATCACATATAATTCCCCTCCACAAAGGCGGACCCTCCACAGAACTAACCAATTACCACCCCATAGCTATTCTCTCTCCACTCTCCAAAATACTAGAGAGATGCATACACTCTCAGGTCTCAGACTACCTCCTTACTAACAACCTCCTTTCCAATACTCAGCATGGTTTCCGACCAAACCATAGCACCACCACTGCCTTACTCTCCTTTACTAACACTGTCCTTCAGCATAAAAACAATGGCTATCTCTCCTCTGCTACTTTCCTAGACCTATCTAAAGTATTTGACATGGTCCCACACAAACAACTTATCTCTGTCCTCAATAACCTATCCTTCTCTCAATCAGTCACCAACTGGTTTCAGAGTTACCTGTCTGATCGCCAACAATCCGCTGTATGGCAGAATGACATATCTCCCCAACTACCTGTCTCCATAGGGGTTCCCCAAGGATTCATCCTTGGACCCCTACTCTTCTCTGTTTTCACCAATAATCTAGCCTCTGCCACCAAACATGGCACACTCATACAATACGCAGATGACTCAATCATCATCTGCTCAGCCCAGTCCCTAGCCAAACTGCAAAAAGTCACACAAGAAGCCTTTTCCTCTGTTGAAACTTGGTTATCCGATGCCCAATTAATACTCAACCCAAACAAAACTAAACTACTCATCTTCCAACCCACCAAACATGCTCAAAACAACTCTCACTTTAACATCACAGCAAAAGACAACACCACTATATACCCAACTGAGCACACCAAATTGCTAGGAGTGGAAATAGACAATAAACTAAAATTTGACATTCACATATCCTTGACCATAAAAAAAGTCCACAATATACTAGGAGCGCTATATAGAAATAAGCAACTTCTCAACAAAGCAGCAAAGATTTCAATAGCAAATTCCCACCTTATCTCCACCCTACTTTATGCCTGTCCAATATATACCAACCTAAGGCAATACAATTTAAACAAGCTAGAGACCTGCTACAACAAAATCGCCAAATTCGCCACAGGGGCATCCTACCGTAGTCACCACTGTCTCTCACTTGCTGAACTGGGCTGGCTTGAACTCCCTCACCTCCTTCAATGGTATCAACTCTCACTTGTGCACAAACTAGTAAATCATCCACTAAATGTCCCATCCCTCCAGAAACTACTCCGACGCTATCGCACCACCAGACCACTAAGATCCAGCAACAAAAATCACTTGCAGATCACTAAAGCCAATAACTCTGCTGGTGAAGCACTATTCTCTTGCACCATAGCCAAATTATGGAACTCCCTCCCACCCACAATTACCTCCATACCATCATGCACCCACTTCAAAACTTTACTAAAAGTGCACCTAAAAACATGCTGGCTATGCCCTTGCAACTCCCACTCTAATATCACCCTCCCCATCCAACCACTACCTTTCTTTCCACTCCACTAACTACCTTGATTATAGCAAGCTCAGATGCTCATAAGCCTAGTACTTATACAGCAGGAACTTCTTATTTTAACATTTGTTAATGTCTGTTATGTACTTCACAGATAAAGATTCTAGTTGTCTACTGATGTAGTATGTTCTTCATCTGTAAATATGTTGTAGGTAATTGCTATGTAAATTGTTAATCGCTATGTAATCCAATGTAACTACTGTCTGTTTATTTTAACTGTGGAGCTTTTCTCCCCGGGCCTCCGCTGAAAATGGACCTATGTCCAATCGGACACTCCCGGTCAACAAATATAAATAAATAAATAAATAGTCGAATGGTAATAATTCCTTATATGGTAGCCTTTGCTGCTCAGAACCTTAAAACATATTTTGCATGCTGTTTATGATCTAATGCAACAATGTACATTATAGATGCTGGTATCTGTACTATTTTATCCAGCTCTCTCTCTCTCTCTCTGTCTCTCTCATTCTGTTTATCTACCCAAGTATTATGCATCAAACTGTACATCAAATACTTTTATACTGCAGATCATGTTTTACCTCTCAGTCTACACAGTAATACCAAAAAAAAAAAATTAAATATTCTGGAATTTTCTTTCTGGGTCTCAAATGTAATTGCATACTGCACAGTAAGATATACACAATTAACAAAACAAAATAACACAGATAAATATTACATGAAGAGCACATTGTGAATTGGTTCATTAAAGTATAACATACTGAGAAATATGTTATGTAAGATTAATATATATATATACAAGTTTTGTATGAAGTTATTTTTCGCTGTGACTTATTAGTTTCTTATATAGCTAGATTTTTCCCCTTATGTGTTCATCCGAGAAATAGTAAACCTAATAACAGCAAAATGTGTTGTAACTCATGACCCTTCACAGTTGGAGTCCAAACTTTCTTAGCAGTTGCATATGATTACTCAACATGAAATCACTCAAACTATTTATCTAATTGCATTTATTTATTGTTGTCCAGGTGAACTTATGAAAAATATTTTCAGAGCTGCCAAGATGTAAACATAGAAGTCTAACCATCTTATCGTCTCTTGCTGACAGTTTCAGCTACCTCTTTTTCTGGAGGTCACTAATCTGGCTTTGCCTTAACCATTTCCTTCTTCTGTTTCTGGCAATTTTGAACTCTAATGGTTGACACTGAACCACTGAGAGAGATAATAGATTCCAGGGTAATACCATGCTCTATACATATCAGTCATATATATTTACTTTAAACTGAGCTAATTCCAGATGTCCTCCATACCTAATAAAATGTTGGGCTTCCTGCTCTAATGCACAACAACCACTTATTTTGTAGAAGTATAGTGTACCCAAAATGTCCTTCTTCCTTTCATTGTCATTTTATTGTATACATGGACGAGTAGCTACATCTCTCGTCACATAACATCCTCTAAATTCACTTCATCATCTTATGTCATTAACATTGATTTTTTTTCAACTTTATATGTAGCTTCCAACAGTTGATATGCAATTCCAAATGTGGCAAGGCAATGCTTTTTGAAACAGAAGGATGAACTTTGTATCCCTTAATGTTCACTCTGTATTGCACTTGCACCAGCCTCTTCAAGTACATAACATGATTCAATTTATTGGTGGTTATTACATGGAGGACTTTATTCCTCTTTACTTCGGAGAGGTCATTATGAATCATGCAATTATTTATTCTCTTTAAAGGTCTTTGTCAAGTTGCACAACATCAAAAATGTTTACAGTACTATCTCTGTATTCACCAATGGCAGTGGTTAACACTGAACAGCCTGCCTGTCCCTGTAGGAGTGGTTACTACCTAGAAGCTGTAGTTTTATTGGCCATTTTGGGTCAATTCTAAACTCCTTGATCTCTATCTCTTAAAACCCTGCTGCCTCGTAGTTTTGGCGTCTTTCCAGGCTTGTTAGTTTTTGCTGAACCACCTACCAAGGGGAGAAAACGCTGAGAAGAGAAAGGAGCAACTTTTGAGATCTTAAGTATTTTCTTCTGCTTTTTTATTAAGAATTACTGCTTTTCCGCCTACTTTTCGGCGTTTTCCAGCTTGCTAAAGTTTATATCTGTATTAGAAACAGTATTTAGAACACATCTAGAGCCTGTTTACTGCATTTCCTGTGTTGCACTTAATTTAAAATCATTTTTTTCTCTTAAAACTGAATTTTACCTGACTTTGGCCTAGCACTCAAGTGTGGGGTCATTTATTGCACTGTTGTGATTATTTTGCTACTTGTGTATCTCTGCTACCTTTAAACTAAAAAAAAAAAAAAAAAAAAAAAAAAAAAAAAAAATCTTGCTTTTTTCCCACTTTCTGAAATTTTAGAAAGTTCAGTTACAGATTTGCTGTTCTGAACTGTTTGTAAGTTTCTTGGAGGCCAGTGCTTGCTTGGACTAAAGGGAAGTCTCTGTGTTCACCAGTGGCAGTGGTTAACACTGAACCATTGAGACAGATAATAGATTCCAGGGTAATACCATGCTCTATACATATCAGTCACAAATATTTGAGTAGAGTGGTTACTGCCTAGAAGCTGTAGTTTTATTGGCCATTTTGAGTCAATTCTAAACTCTTTGATCTCTATATCTTAAAACCCTGCAACCCTCTTTTAGTGTGGTTTTGCGCACAGAGCAGCATCGGGCAGCGCCGCTTAAAGAAACTTAAACTTAAACTATTCCCGGCTCCACAAAGTGTACTCTTCACTTTTTCCCCTTAGAACTGCTCTAAATCTCAAATTAAGCACTCTATTCTCATTCTAAAGCCCTGCACTTGCTTGTATAAGTAATCTCAAAGGTAAACACAAACTAAAGCACTACATCCTCTTATACTCCTTCATAGCACTTGCCCCTATTGGTTCTTTCTGAACAGTCAATACGTAGTTCCATATATTATTCAGGCATGTCCAAAGGTCAGTTTCGAGTTTACTCTCCAGTCCAGCTGGTGAATCTGGGAATCTTGAGTCAATGTTACAACTGTCTTATGTATACAGACTACCCTCTCCTCCTCCCAACAAGCTCAAATATATGTGAGAGAGGCACCTATATAGCCAAACTGGAGGCTAAGCTCTCTCAACCCAGTACTGGCACAGCCTGTCAAGAGGAGAAGGTAACCACACACACCACAAATCCAGTCTCACATAGACCTATTGCATCAGCAAACCAAACACATAAACACACAAAAACTTACTCGGAGGCTCTAAATAAAAATCTGCCTAAGCAGCAGAGACCTCCAAAGCAGACATCCAAGCAACACCTACCACGAAGCAATATCCATGTAGCACATAGCTCACACAGTCACAGCCCTTAAGGCTACATAACACACCTAATACACTTGTAATAGGTGACTCTATTGTCAGACACACTGACGTCCCACTCACCAGGCTGAACAAGGAATAGGTTACTGTAAGCTGCCTGTTGGGTGCCAGGATCCGCCACATAACACAAGCACTCGGTTCACTCCAAAGCAAGTACAAGTATGACTCCATCATTGTCCATGCTGGTGTGAATGACCTGAGACGTACTTCCCTGGACTACATGAAAAAAGACGTACAGGAGCTCTTTGATCATGTAGCCCAGGCCAGTATGACCCTGACCTTGAGTAGCATCTTACCCTCACCAAGAATGATGCCACAGTATAAAGACAAAATGATCAATTTTAACAACTGGCTAAAGTATTGGTGTCATTCAAAGGGGATCCAGTGTCTGTCGGCCTGGGATGACATGCTCGACAAGCCACGTCGCTTCGCTAGGGATGGCTTGCACCTGTCACCCCTGGGTTTTCGAATACTGGCTAAGGCTCTTGCTTCCCCCATAGTGCCTTTTTTAGGCAAGGCTCAAATGACAAACCCACCCCCATAGACAACACAAAGAAAAAAAAAACTAAGGGTAATGCTGCTCAACGCCAGAAGTCTAAACTTCAAGATGCACCCACTCGAGACTCTCCACAGTATGGAGAATATCAATATCTTTGCAGTAACAGAAACCTGGTTCAAGGTTCCCGAGAGCATCCCAGCACTAAATGGCTATACTTCATACCATGCTTTCCGGCCCCAATACTCAGACCAAACCACAAAAGGAGGGGGAGTATCCATATTTATCAAAGATACCCACACCTCCAGGCTAGTGGCACTGCACGAAGTTTTGGAGACCATCCATGTGCAACTAACAGTGGGCAAAACTGCCTTTCAGTTTGTAGCCTGCTACAGACCACCCTCCCAAACACAGGAACCTCACTCGGCTTTGCTGAGAACACTGGAGAATATGAAGGTCTCTCCGAACACTATTATATTGGGTGAATTCAACTACCTAAACTTTGATTGGGAAAACTACTCAAGCCCAAACACCCTCGCCCAATGGTTCCTAGAATTTATAAACTCAAATGCTATGGAACAACTGGTCACCACTCCCACAAGAGGGAAAAACATACTGGATCTGGTCATCACCAACATGGGGTCTCTATGTTCCACACCAGAGGTATACCCCTCATTGGTAAGATCAGACCATAAACAAATCTCACTGGACATCCTTATTCCATCCCCACCCCTAGCCAAGGAAACCACGGTGAAGAACTTCTCAAAAGCAAACTTCACACTTCTCAAAACTGAGGTGGAATCCTTCAAAGCCCCTGGGCCAGTGGACAATACAGCCCAAAATGCAGAATCCTTTACAAAAGCATTCTATGGAAACCTACAGGAATGCATGGAGCATGCTATCCCAAATAAAACCAAGACTCACTCCTCCAAAGGCAGGAGACCTGTCTGGTGGACCCCAGCCATAAATAAGCTATACAACAGAAGGAGAAAGCTACTACATGACAGAGCAAAATCCCAAAAAGGGAAGGCGTCACTGATCAGTACTAGCAAGAAACTACGATCCCTCATAAAATCTTCTAAGGCCAGCTGTGAAAGAAAAATTGCACAAGACACTAAAGATAATAACAAGGCCTTCTTTAATTATGTCAGAAACCTAGGAGGCAACTCCCAGATATGCTTTGAGTTAGTGCAAAATGACAAAAAATTCACTGAACCCACAGACATTGCCAACATCCTGGCAGAAAGGTTCAATGCAAACTCCACCCCCCCCTTCCCCCCAAAAGAGCAAATGTCTATCCCAACAGACTGAAGCCTTCCTGAGATCACAGATGCACAGGTGAGAGCTACTCACTCCAGAGCTAAAAACACAGCATCAGTGGGACCAGACGGTGTCCCGGGCTGCATCTTACACGAGCTCCAAAAGAACTAAACCCACATATAAAGTCACTGTCCAATCTCAGCCTTACTACAGGATATGTTCTCAAGGAATGGCGTACAGCAACAGTGGTCCCACTCCACAAAGATGGTGCCACAACAGACCCCAGAAACTATCGCCCTATAAGTCTGACTAGCCTGGTCTGCAAAGCTATGGAACGTATCACCATGGAAATCATAAACAAAGACATTGGGAACCTCCAGACACTGGATCCTACCCAATTCGGCTTCATTAAAGGCAGATCTTGCCTCTTGAACCTGGTCGACTTCTTTGAAACAGTTACCAAAGCCATAGATGAAGGAAAGGTAGTCCACACAGCCTACCTGGACCTCGCAAAGGCCTTTGATACAATACCCCACTCAGGCATCATAAATAAGCTCACCAGCTTAAATATCAACCCCTATGTCACAAGATGGCTTGCAAACTAGCTCAGAGATAGAACCCACATGGTCAGAATAGCAGGTGCCATGTCAGACTCTAAACCAGTTACAAGTGGTGTCCCACAAGGCTCAGTCCTGGGACCTCTCTTGTTCGGTATATATTTCTCCAAGGTACAGGCTAACACATGTGGACTATGGCTGACCAAGTTCGCAGATGACTGCAAACTGGGTGCTAGAACCAACTCTCCGACTGACACAAGCATCCTCCAAAAGGGTCTCACAGAGATGGATAACTGGTGCCAGAGCCATGGCCTAAAGCTAAATTCCAAAAAGTGCATAGTCATCCCCTTTGGAAAAAAACAAAGTGCCCACAAATTACCACATGGGTGGTAACCCATTAAGTACGGAAGAAGTAATTAGGGACTTGGGGACCCAAATAGATAGCAATCTCTCCTTTGAAAATCACATTGCCAAAGTGGTTAGAAAGACCTTCTATATAGCCCACCTTATCATGAAAGTGTTCACATCTAGATCAGGAGAGGTCATTGTGCCCCTCTACTCATCACTTATCAGGCCCATAATTGAGTACAATGCCCCATTTGGGATGTACCTTACCTGACACCTTCAGCAACTGGAAAGACCCCAAAAGTATCTCACCAAGAGGATTAAGGGGCTCAAACAGATGCCCTATGCAGTTCGCCTAAAGAAACTCCAGCTCTACTCAGTTGCGTACCACCTACTCAGAGGCGATCTGTGTCTGACGTATAAAGCCATGTCCAACCCAGAATTAATGTAGTTACATTTTTAGGGAATCTAATGTAGTATTAGGTGATAAGATGAAAACTAATATACATTTTAGGCAGGGTAATTGCAACACTCAAAAGACAGGTTATTTGGCACTGTGTGATACATGTCCAGGATTTTATGATGGAAAGACAGAGAGATCTCTTAAACAGAGAATTTATGAACATACATTTGATTTAAAAAATAAAAAAGAGACTAATGCCTTATTTAAGCACTCTTTGGGGTGTGAGAACTTTCATGGTTTAAAATTGGCATCCAGGATATTGTACACATAGAACCCAGGGGTGGAGACTAGAAAAATAAGCTTTGTAAAAAGGAACTTCTGTGGCAACTTAGGTTAGCTGCCAATTTTCCAGCTGGTATAAATGATGCCATATCTATCACCCTAGCCTTAAAGGATAGAGTAACAATTAAGTAATTGCAGTGTGAATAATGGCCTATTGTTGCATACTCTATTCAAGTTCACCTAAATTCATGTATTTACATTGATGATATCACATTAAATATTTTATAAGGGTTCATTTATATATAAAAGTTAAGTTTTATAGCTATTTTTTTTGTACCTTGTTAGTTTATATATCTGGTAAATGTTCTAATACATAAATATATATATATATATATATATATATATATATATATATATATATATATATATATATTATTGTAGTATGGGAGGGTTTTTATAAACTAGTCCTTTAAGAATTAATCATTGTTAACCTTTCAACCAATTAAATGCAATGTATTGGTATTTCATTTTGGTTTTAAATGTTGATCACAGTTCTGATGAAGTCAATGTTCATTGATGAAAGTGCTTAACTTATTGGATTGTGTATTGGTTTTTACATGTTTTATTAAAGAGGAGTCCTGACAGCCATGGGGTGTATCATTTTTGGTTATTAGCTACTCTGTAAGGTGATACTCCTAGATTCCATAATAAATGGATACTGGTTTCAACGTCCATACTTCTCATCCCCAATACATGTTTTCTATTTTGTCCCATTCTTTCATTCCACTCAAACCTCTGCTTAAGATTTGGTCCTAAAAATTGGTGCAATTCAGAATTAATGTTTAAGATATTCCAATTCTTTCTGACAGCAGACCTTATGTCATGAAATCTGGCTCCATATTCAATAATTAACCCTCTCTCATATTTTTGGTTATTAACTGTAGTTCCCTCTGTCTCTGTTAAACCCACTCCTAAAAGTGGTAGATATTTATTACCCCAGTGGGTGTAAACATATCTGATCAAATCTTGAACAAGTTTATTAGGGTAACCTCTACTCAAAAACATGCCTCCAACTTTTTGCAACTCCGCTATCAAGTTTTCTTTATAGGATGTCATCCTCGCTACTCTAATAAGTTGCCCCTTTACAATACTGTTTTTCTGATTGTAGGGATGGCAACTAGAAAAGTGTAAATATGAGTTACTGAACATTTCTTTTCTATATACATTAGATTTAAAGACATTATGAATGTATTCCACTAAGATATCTAAAAAGTAATCTCTTGTTTGTCACATTTATGGGTAAACTTCAAAAATCTTGATACCTTATTCAAGTAAGACCAGAATTCCTGGATTTGTTCTTCCTTTCCTGACAATAAAAATAAATATATCATCCAGGAATCTACAATATAGTTTGATATATTTACTGAACTCACTCTGAAATATGTGGGTGCTTTCCCAGTCAAGGAGAACTAAATTGGCATAATTCGGGGCACATGATGCTCCCATAGCCACTCCCTTATTTTGCCTAAAAATTCACCTTCAAAAAATATAAAATTGTAATCTAAAACTATGGCCATTAAGTCATGTAAAAAGCATTGATTTGGATCTTGTAAAATCTGTGTAGTTAGGAATACTTCTAAAAATGTGTTCTAAACCTTCATCCCTAGGGATTGATGTGAAAAGATCTACCAGATCTATGGTTAAAATAAGTCATTCCTATTCCACAAATCTGTTTTAGCTTTCCTAAAAAATCCTAAGAATCCACTAAAAGGTGAGAAACTTTGTTGTACACATGTTTTAACCATTTATCGATATAAATCCCAATGCGGTGGGTTTTTGTGCCTTGTGCTGAAACAATAGGTCAAAATGGGGGTTGCTGAACATTTTTGTGGAGCTTGAGAATACCAAACATAGTTGGAATTTTTGGGTTAGTTAATTTCAAAAAGTTGTATATATCACTTGAAAATATACCTTCTATTAAAAATTCTTCCAAAAATGAATCTATCCTCCTGTAACAAATGTGTATTCCATTAATTGAAACACTAGTGTATGTCTGCTGGTCTTTCAATATGTTGAAGATCTCATTAGTGTATTCCATAGATCCGTAAACAACTATACCACCCCCTTTATCAGGTTTCATTATATGAACCATCCTATCATTCAAAATTTGGTGGTATATCTCTCTTTCTCTTTTATTTAAATTACTAGGAGGGAGTTTTGAATTCTTCACTTCAATTGCAATTTGTAAATATCCTCAAAAATAGCTTTCTCCCATACAATTAAAATGGGATGTGTTGGAGGATTAAAATACTTCTATTTCTTAATTTCCCATCAGGTTCATATTACAATTCTTTATCTTTGAAAATTAATGTTAAATTAAGCGTCTGAATGAATAATTTTGTTTCAATTAAACTATTAACTAAGATGAAATTGTGTGAAGGCACAACATTTTACCCTTTCTGAAACAAAGAAAAATGGTCCTCAGTAATTGTATCAGTGTAGTTGTAAATGTTAAAACCATCTAAAGCATGAATAATTTTGTTTACTTCTTCTCCTAACATCAATTCCATCTCCTACATTTGTTCTGATTGTATCCAAGAGGGTAATTTTTCATTTTCTGTCTTGAATCTCTGGATTGGTTGTCCCATCCCCTCCTGTAACTGATGTCTTGATAATGACAAAAAAGCTGTGTTATTACCCTTAGGATTCTTGTTATTTATTTGTCTCAATATAGTTCCTTCATTTGTGGTTCCCACACTAGTATTATTGTTAGGTGTGGGATTTTTAAGCATCTACTTCCCTGAAATTATTTTAGTATACTTTAAAGGGTAAGCTTTAGCATCAGCATATTGTTTCCTGTTTCTAACTAATTTTTTGCATTTCCTCTTAACCACCCCCTCACTTTTGTGTTACACTTTTTTCATTTATCTCTCCATTGGTCAAAAATTAAGTCGTTGGTAATATCTACATTTAATTTCTCAACTTCCTTCATTAACAAACACAAATTTATGTCATTAAACATTATAATTTTCTTAATCAATTCTAGTCCATGCTGATTGAACATGTCCACAAGCTCAGCATACATAGCGTTATCATAATGCAGACCAAAGTGAAATTTAAACAAACGTAATCCTTGTGGTACAATTTTCAATTCTAAATATCTGTTTAAATAAATGTTCTCTGTCTGTAAGGATTTTAACCTAAAAAGTTTTTTTTTCCAATAGGTGAATTGCATCCTTCAATGTATCCACTCATACAACAGTTTGCATTCGCCAATTACTATTATTAACAGTTCTGTCTGGTCCTGTGTTGAAGTCAAAAGTATTGGCCAACAAAAGTTCAAAAATGTCCTGAGAACCTTTACTAGACATCTGATTAGCTATGGGTACAATGGTTACATTTGCAATGGGAACAGGCATTTGGGTGTTTATTTTCCCATTCATTTTAGTCTCCTTAGAAACTACTCCATTAGTTGACATACTATAAATTTTTTAGGTACAATACCTGTACATGAATTCCATTCATCAGCCTTGTTGAACTGTCTTTCAATAACTGTGGATGGAAAATCAAAGGATTTCCATGGGTGTTGATCCCTCCTCCTGGGAACCCTAGAACCCTCGATTTTGTCTAGTACAGGTAACTCTCCATTTGGTGGCAAAACAATTCTTCCAATGGCTCCTGCTGTGGACAGAGATGTCGAGGCTTCTGGCTCACCATTTGGTGCTGCCCCATCATTGGATTTCCTGTTCCACCTATACACTATCCATTGGTTCACCACTATTAGTTTGTGTAAGCATTTTGATTAATCTGGTTAGCTCACCTTTAACAATCTCTAGTTCGGAATTCACTCTATTGAACTCCTCCCTTTGTATTGGGGAGAATAGTGAGGGAATTTTGTCTAAACAGTCCATTCCTCCAACCAAAACACCAAATAGCTCAAATGAAGCATTCCAAATACTGCAAAGAAATGACCAGCAATAACGCTCCAATAATCCGGGCTCAAAAGACTTTATTTACAAAGTAAAAATAAAAAAAAACATTAAGATAAAACGCTTTCGCCCTCAAAACATAGACTTCATCAGAATCTACCATAACTGTAAATTTAAATTTAACATCTAATATAGCAGGTGTAATTAAAAAAAGGCCTTAATAGGTAAAACATCCAATTAATTAGTCAAAACAGATCTTAAAGGCACAAATACATTCTCTTTCTATAGTTAAAGATGTTTTTCTCAGCATTGCTTAACCTTCTGCTGATATAACACACAGAGTGATAATCACCTTCAATATTTTGGTACAGATAGCACTGCTCTCAAATCTACCTTTGAAACATCTGCTATACAAGGTACATGTTTTAATAAAATCATGAAGTACTAACAGTAGTTCTGAACATAATATTCTTTTCAGTTTATTAAGTTCTGCATCTGCCTTGGGTGGCCATGGTGGTGTAGTGGTTAGTGTTGTCACCTCACAGCAAGAGGTTCTCTGGTTTGATCCTCGGCTGGGGTGCCTTTTGTGCGGAGTCTGCATGTCCTCCCTGTGGTCATGTGGGTTTCCTCTGGGTGCTCCGGTTTCCTCCCACATCCCAAAGACATGCAGTAGGTGGATTGGACACTCAAAATTGCCCCTAGGCATGAGTGTGTGCATGTGTGTGCCTTCTGTGGAAGGTTGGGAACTGGGCTGGCAACTCAACACGATAAAACTCTACTGCCTATCATGAGCAGACAGGTCCACTGTGGTGACCCCTAACCAGGAAAAGCCAAAAGAAGAAGAAGAAGTAGTGTATCTGCCTCAAATGAACATTATACCTTAGAAGAAGCTTTCTGTTTTGTGAGATATGACAAAGGATAAACAATAGATGCATGATCTAATTCAAGGAAAGCCTTGGTCTGTGTTTTAGTGGAGGGTATATAATCCAGATCTCAATGGCCTCTTTTTTTCTAGTTGTGGTCTTGCCATCCTAGTCTACCATGGTCAATTTACTTTTTTTTATTTTAACACTCACAGTCAGTCATGCCTATTTTACAGATTCCAATTCAGACTGCACTTTTATTAAGTGAGATGCACAATCTTCTGAATTAATTATTTTTCATACAGATATGCAATACTGTATCTTGAGTTAGGTTTCAGATTTGTTTTCCATTAGCCTGTGCTCCATGAAGAGAAAATGTAAACAACTTGTAGCAAAAGTGATGGTAAGGAGTTGCAAATGTTTTTACTTTGCTGGAGGGTATGCTATACCTGACAGTGATCCTTCATCAGGTGTATTTGCTTTTGTCTACCTGCTTTTTCATGGATTCCTAATAAACACATCAATTTTGGGCCTGGCATATGAATGAAAATGTGAAATGAGATTCAGGTTCCCAGAGCCATTACAAGAATGCAGTACTTCCATCAGGTTTAGGAACTGGCACTACAGGACTGACTCTTCCATCATTCCTAATTTGAGCATCTTTTAAACATCTTATCTTAGTAACTGTTTCTGTCACTCTGGTATTCTATTAAGTGTCTGTCTAGCCTTCACTCCCTGTGCTGTTTCTGTGTTATGGTACCAGTTTTGACATATGAGTCTTTCCTGAGAAAGTGCCTTTGTTTCTTAGTGGAAATGTCCTTATTTCCTGTAGTTGTACTCTTGATAATGAGTTCTCTGACTACACTGCAGTGGAGATCCTCTGGTCTTTCTTGTATGAACTTCAGCTTCCAAACTAACTACAAAACTTTCTAATTTTTTTTCACATTTTCAGTGTGTTAATAGTATAGATTTGCTTTAGCTTTCTTTTGGCTCATTGTCTAACCTTTTATAGTTCACCTTGTTTCCACTTTTTTCAGTTACCTCAAATGGTCCTTGATACTCAGGAAGAAATTTGTTCTCTATGGATGGCATAAATAATGCTATCTGATCTACTGAATTAAATTCTGTAAGTTTTGTAGCCTTATTATGAACTCATTGTATTTTCTATGATTTCATTGTGCTCTGTTTAACTATGAGCATGGCAAGTTTTATTCTGTCCCACAGAATAATGCAGTGATCTATCACTCTTTTAAATGGTGCCTTCTCTTCTTTTAAGTTTCTTAGGAATATATACCAGTCCTGTGAGATGTCTGCCATAGAAAAAGCCAAATGAAGCAAAGCCAGTTGAAACACCCATAGGAAGTAAAACATTTTGATTAATAATAATAATAATAATAATAATAATAATAATAATATTATTGTTATTATTATTATCATTATTTTAAGGTTGTCTATACTATTGTGTATTACTAGCACTTATTAATTTCTTCCATATATTGATATGCATTAACATTGCTAATTTTATTTATAGATAAATAGATGGATGGACAGTGCTCGTATGTAGCAAAGACACTAAAAAACAGAGTGAATGAAAATCATGCAATTTAAAAGAGTTGTTTTTCTACCTGGGAAAACAAGAGTCTCCTGGCTATTTATAATGTGGTCTGTTTTCATCTCACAAAAGGAATGCAGATTAAATGGCATACCTCAAAGGAATGAACACAAAAAATGAGCATTATCTTTCTAGGAAATTAAATGTCAAAGAGGTCAAAGAGGTAAGAAAGCCAGGGGATATTAAAAGGAACTTACTACTTACAAATCAAATTCTTTTTCTCCCTCAAAAAATGATATTTTGTCATACAGCAAAAAGAAAAAAATGCCTCCACGATTAGCCTCCAAGAGTTATGTGTTGGCAACTACAGTGAAAATCAAGCTATGGCAGAGAACAAAGATATTCCAAGTTTTCCTTCCTTTTGGCAAAAGACATATGATTGGATAAAAACTTCACTCATTCATTCATACTTCTGGGTTTTGAGCAGTTCATGCCGTCTCATATGAGCTAATGAGAAAAAAAATTGAAGCTGAAATCTAAGAAATGGCCTGGCCTTGGCATGTGACAGAGGACTGCTTAACAGACACCCACTGCTAAAGCAACTGAAATCATGATATTTCTTCTTGATGATTGAAGGGCCTTCACCATACAAAGAGGCAAAATGAGATATGAGATACATTTCCTGCAAAGAAATAACTTGCCTAGTAAAGAAGCAAGACGAGTTTCTATTTGTGATCAAAGAGATCTTTTTTTTCCTAAACTGAGACAGATTTGCATTAATTATTTAAGTTGTTTTGATCCTGAAAAAAGAATGGACACAGAATTCATAACTGCTTCTCCAGTGCTTATCAAGTATCAAAGATTATTAAATGGGAATTCTGCCAACTCAGACCTTTTGAATGTAAAAGGACCGTTTTGGAACTACAAACAGTATTTCATTACCTTCTGATGGAAGTGAAAGCATTGTAAGTGGTGTTTTTTCTTTCCTCCCTTATTAATGCTGTACAGCATGTTTAATTAATGTCTAAAAATTAAATTATATTAATTTATTTTTAACAGAGCATTAAATTCTGTTTTTACATAAACTCTTGCTCATGCATGATAGCTGCTTTAATTCCTTGCTGAATTTGAATCCATAACAATAGGTTCAGCAAAAAGGAAACATATATGTTGAGCGAACTTGTTTTTTAGCTGCTCACCAAATGCATAGATGATAATACAAATGTTACTTTCCTGTTTATTTGCTTTAATAGAATAATCAGTATTCACATTGTGACAATGTAATTAAAACAGTCAAAAAGAATCAATTGAAAATAACAACAAGGAAATTGTCCATGTGCCTTGTAAATGTATAGAAATAGAACTGGTTTCTGATTGCTGAAATTAAATGGGCTTCTTCTGATGGGGTATTGTATTAGTTTTTCACTGCCTTATAGGTTCATAGGTTTATAGCAGTCTAACAACCACAAGGGTCTTTGTAAGCCTGTACATGCAACCCAACCCAATTTTGCTTCCTGATATACTGGACGTCTATATGTTGCGGTATGTCAGTAATGACATAGCTAGGAGATGAATATGCATGGGGGTGGAGGCATGTTAGTTGATGATTAATTTACTTACTGTCAACCTCTGTCCATCAGAGACATGGAGGCCACAAAAGGGAAGAATTTGTGATTTCCCATCTATTGATCACGGTTTCATTTGAATAATGACAGGGATGAAGTCTGCTTCACATGGATGAAGAGCTAATTCCATAGCTCAGGGATCCCTTGAGACACAAATTGGTCCCTCCAGCATGTTCTGTTTATGTTGCAGGCAATGTCTACGCCCTTGGATCTAATGTTTCTGGTGCTGTTTGTATTACAGAAGTGCAAGAGATCTCTTGAGAGCTGAATCTCAAGATTCCTTACCTGCCAGGCATAGATCACCTCTCAGTAACCTGTAAGAGACTGTATACAGAGATACGGCTTTAAGGTGATTTGCATATTACAGGGTATTCATACCCTGGATTCTCCTGTTGAGGAACCTTTAAGGGCGTTCCTACTGTTGCAAGTGCCTAGTTAGGAACAGGTCAGAAGAGAGTGTACTCAATGATGGGTCTGACAAGGGAAGAGTGAAGTGGTACTAGAGCTTCCTTGGACCAGGATGCCATACCTTTGCTTATGAATTGGGCAACATAGCATGGCTACACGGTTGTCAAAGGCCATATTACAGTCACCATATGTTCCCAGATCCCTAACTTTCAGGTCAAATCTTAGGGGTGTTTTATAGATGGAGTAATTAGCTTAGGTGTGTAATTTCCTAAAGGCCACTATAATGTATTTATTCACATTGAATTTCAATCTATGGCTTTGACACCACTCATTTGTTTGTGTGAGACTATCTTGTGGGATATTGGTGTCATGGCGTAAGCTATGATAGCTCCCAATTTATGGTCATCTGTGAACTTTGTGAGCCAGAGGTTTTTGACATTAGCCTTGACTTCTGAGATGTAGATGCCAAATAGGATGGAGTTCAACATGGAGCCCTGGGGTACTCCATTGGTGACTGGTCTCTTGGCGAATATGGTCTCACTCATCCAGACTTTATCATTCATATCTGTGAGCCAGCGAGCTATCCAGCAACTTATACAGTAATTTATGCCTAGTTCTGAGAGTTTGCCAACAATACCTGAGTGGAGTATTATATCAAATGCCTTGGCAAGGACAAAGTAGGTGCCATGCACCATTTTTCCCTCATCCATAGCCTTGGTGACCCTCTCAAGAAGGTTGAGTACACAAGACTTCTCCTTAACAAAGCAAAATTAGGATGGCTCCAGTGTCCATAGTTTGCCAAAGTCCTAGTTGATCATTTCCATAATGAATTAATTCCATGGCTTTGCATATTAGACTTGTCAGACTAATGGGTCTGTAGCTCATGATGTCACTTTATAGTTCACCCTGATGAAGAGGGATGACTGTTGCAGTCCTACATTCACCTAGCACATAACCTGTACTGAGGCTTTTGATGGAGAGTGTCTCAAGAGATCCTGCTTGGTCAGGTTTTAGGCTATTTAGAAAGTGACCAAAGATACTATCAGGGTCCAATAAAGTAGTGTTTTTGGCTTTAATGAATGCTGCCAGGACCTGTTCCCTGTTGCTAGTTGGGGGGGGGGGTAATGCTCAAAGGGATTTCACAAGAGGTAAGAGTGAGGGTAAAGACAGAGCTAAATTTATCATTCAGTAGATTTGCTGTGCCACCCTGGTCAGTGAAGGTTGTACCAATTATTCACAGTTCTGCATATTGCTGAATATTTCCTTTAAGGTTCCTGATATGCAGAAGGCCTTGCTATTGTCTTTGGCCAGGGAGGCAATTCCGACCTTGTAATCTGCCATGCTGGAATTTATTCGACTTCTTAGTTTCTTGTTTAGTTGATGCAGAGAGTTTTTGCCCCATGAGAGTTCCTCTTTCAGATTTTGGCCATGACATTTTTTCTTTTGTTGTATACCCTGTATACAAGGATTTTACCAGGAGGTTGCTTTTGGTGTTGGATTTAGGCTTACTTCATGTAGATACAGCATCCTCAATGCCATTTACATGTTTGCACAGAGTTTCTGTGAATAATTCTGCATAGGTAGCTGTGTTCTCAGGGTTTGGGGAGCTGTGAATTTTGACAAATTGCTGCTTAATAAGATGTAGTTTGCTCTAGAATATTTTCTAAATGTTATGGGTTTAGATGAGTTTTCTGGGTTGATATTTATTTTAAGGGAAAAAGCTTTGTGGTCTGACCTCACCAATGAGGATGTGACACAGGGGTGTGCAACGTTCTCTCATGTTGGCAAGTACTAGGCCCTATATGTGTGATTGTCTGTTTGGAGTGCACACTATCTGGTCCAAGGCATCTGTGTTGAAAAAGCCCAGGAAATGTTGTGCTTGTGAGTTAGAGGCAGTGTACATTTCCCACTCTATAGAGAGGTCATTAAAGTCTCTCATGAATAGGGTATTTGGTTGGATGGTTGTGCCTCTAGTAGGTCTAGGTAAGACTTGTAAGCTACATATATCATAGGGGGGAGACCGGTAGCTTGCAGGACACGGTAAGGAGCCTTGTCTTTGTAGACTTTGGCATGGATAAACTCCAGGGAATCAACCTGTTTAACCAATCAGCAGTAGCATCTGCTGCTATCATAGATCAAGACACCTCCACATTTAGCTTCTGTCTCTGCTGCTGTTGTTCTTAATGTGTGGAAGGCACTTTAGCCTTGCAAAACCAGAGTATTTTCTGCTGCTTAAAACCAAGTCTCTGTAACAGCACAGGTGGAGTTTCTTGTTTCAACTCCTAACTCTGAGCAGTAACACCTTAAGGTTGTTTTGATTTTTTTTTTTTTTTTTTTATGCTATGTTGGCAGTTGTGTCATTTGCCTAAAAAGGGTCTAAGAGTGAATAAAGTTTTTACAATATCTGAAAGCCCAGAGGGAACAGGTAGAGACCATCCTTGGCAAAGCAACATGATCTGTTGACCATGTCTTCTCATGCTGATAGGTATTTTATCTCCCTTTTTATAACACCTGTAACTATGCCAATTATTAAAAGCAATAATTTTCTGTTCAAACTGTGGCATAAAGCTTGGTAAGGTACAATGTTGCTCAATGCAAGCCATGTACCTGTCCGTGACACAAATTAAGAGAAAGATGCATAATGTGTCTTTTCATATAGCCCAATAAGGTACATATCAGGTCATTTATACCTACATGGACTATGATAGAATCAAATTGATTCCTGTGGAGATATGACTTAAGTGTGTGATTAATATTGCGGATCGTAGCTCCAGTCAGGCAACTAACCATTATCCTTTCTCTATCCAGCTTGGTGAAAGGCACATCTGTGTGTTATACAATAGTATCCCCTGATGAAAAGAGCACTAGATAAAATGTTTGCTTACCTTATGGCCTCTGTTCTTGGTGGATCATTGGGTGTGGGCTTATTTGTGTTATTAGGTGTTGGTTTTGGTGTATGCTTTAGTTATTGCTGAGGGTAGGTATTGCTATTTGATGGATTAGGAGGTCTATGAAGTTTGGGAATGTTTCTTTTAAGTGCTTCAGCATAAGAAGGTCTATATGTGTGACAAGTGGTATGTATGAAGGTTGTAGTGTGTGTGTTCTTGATGATGACCTTGTTTGTAAATTAGATTTTTGCCTCAAAGGAACTTATTTATGTTCATCTCTCATATATTGTGTTAGTTTCTTTAAGGATTAAAAGATTATCTGAGAACATCAGACAATTGCTTCTTTGTCAGAGGAGGCCCATATCAAACAAGCTGGCCACAGAGACATTAGGAAATTTTATTCCCTTCGTTGTCAGTACCTGTATTAGGGTGGGCTATTATGGTTTAGGGACTTGGTTTTACGGGGGTCACCTGAGTAGTGTCTAGCTTTAAGTCAATATATTAGATAGTACTATGACCCTGTATTACTGTCGTTTGACACACTAACTAGTTGCCTAACTTCTTCCATGAAAAACCTTTCTGTGTTACACATTCAAGTCCTAAGTACTACACTTAAATAGTTAAATTTTACAAATTAAGCATTTATTTTTATATAGGGCACTGTTAAATGCCACTGAATGATGAGCAACTCCTTACAGATGCAGACAGAAAAAAATGAAAAATAATTCCTGTGCCATCTGTTCAGTAAATGACTCCACTTTGAGCTGTCTGAAATACTTCCCAACTCAGAGAGACCAGGTAACACCTTCTGCCACAAGGTGCATGACCCTTGTATTTTTTAATGTAAAAGCACAGCAGAAGTAGCTTTCAAGTGCAGGTTAATACCAAACAACTAAGTCCTTGGCTAAATCACCCTTCTGCAAGGCAATTTAGAGGCAGTCATAAACTACTAACCAAACAAACAGTAGCAATGACTGAGCAAAATAAGCTCACCTTTTTCCACAAGATGGGCGATCCTGATATTTTTTAAAGAAAAAAGCACAACAAAAGCAGCTTTCTATTGCAGATTAACACCCAACTATCAGTCCTTGAAAAGCCCTCTGGCTGACAAAACAATCTCACTTTAAGCCTCCTTGTGTGTGTGTGTTTTCCATCTCAAACAGTACATACTACTTTTTCTACTGCCAGTGGAATTGCAGTCCCAGTCTTCTTAATGTAAAAGCATACTTTGCTTAGCCAAAAGTCAAAAGTTACCAACTAGCTACAACAAGAAATTGTCACTGTAAGCTCTCAGGGTGCTTCCTAACTTAAACAGACCAGACTACGTTTCTGCTGCCACTAGAATGATAGAAACAACATTTTTAATGTAAGGTAAAAGTAAAAAACACAAAACAAATCATAAACAAATCAAAGAACTACATCCAACAGGTAATTATCACTTAAATCCACCTGTGTGTGTCTCAGCACAGACACAACAAGACACCTTTCTACTACTGTCACTGGAATTGCAATGTCAGTCTTCTTAATATTAAAAAAAAAATTAGTTAGCCAAAAGTGAAAAGGTACCATAAATTAATCAACTACTAGCTACAAGTACTTACAGTGCAATTCAAAGACAGACAAGCCAGTAATGAGGAACACAAACACACATTGAGGCAGTTTCAAAGTACACTAACGGTCTAAGGTGAGGGCCTTCTGAGTTTCATCTGTTAACACCCAGTAAAATGAGAAGACAAGAGAAGATTAGAAGAAGCTTCTATGGCCAGGTATACAGAAAATGAGACTGGGAGGAGCATTCAATTCCAGATATATATAGTATGTGTGGACAGCTCAAAAGCCTCCAAATTTAAAGGCACAACAAGAAAAGAGTGTGTGGGGAGCAAATTCAGAAAAGAGGTAGTAAAAATGCAATAAAATGAGAGCCATCTCAGAAGTGATTTAAACACCTGGGTACAACACAGAAATCACTTAAGAGCTCAGAAACATAACAATGGATACAGTTTGAAATTTGACTAAAACATGGAATTTGATGTAGAATGCTGATAATCCACTTAAGAGCTCAGGGAATTAACAATGAATACTGTAAAATCCAAATCATTTTATAGATGTAGCTTCAGATTCAGAAGAAAGGCATTGAAAAAGAAATAAAATGAGAGCCCACTCAGAAATATTTCAAACACCTAGCAGAGCACGGAAACCACTTGAAAAGCATTGCAGACTATACAACACTGCAGCTATAAAATGCATTGTATTAATAGTTTTAAATTAGAACAAACACAACAGGAAATGCACAAAACATATTTAAATGGAAAAATAACTGCAGTATTTTAAATGTACTTTCCTAGATGCACAATGTAGTCTAAATGCTTTGTTTTAAAGCTTCCAGTGTTCTGGTAGTCCAAAGACTTTTGCCTTTAACGCTGTTACTGCAACTGCTACGTTTTGTTAGATAACAGAAATCCCCTAACACTTCAGTAACTCTGAAAATCGTTAAGGAAAATGAAAACCAACAGGCTGCCTGCATTTCTACAAGGGACTCTGGGACAATGCCGCAGTAGCCTCAGAACTGGAAATACAGCAGACAGTAGTATCACAATCAAATCTGAATTTCCATTTTGCTGTGCAACCTCTACAGAATAGGAAGGAAATAGACAGATCAAAAAGTTAAAGGAAGTAAACAGATGTCTTACCCAAAAGAAATGTGACTTAGAAGTACAGCTCTGACAGCACAGTATACTATTTGAAAGAGTTAGTCACTACTGAGATGTGTTTCTAGAACAAGTCAGAGATTTGGAATCCAGCCTGTTTAGAACAGAATCTTTTTTCTGAGAAGTTTGTAGAGTGATATGATTGATTATAGAAATGGTAAAATTTGAAACATAGCAACAGAGAGACCTATGACAGGTAAAACAGCACATGATAATGCTAAAATCAGAGGTTATACTCATAATGGAGAAAAGCTTCATCTGTAGTAGCTACAGTGACAATAAGGGCAGGATTTCTAAAGCTCAACTAGAACATCTTATACACTAAGCAGGTACCGAGAAAATGTATGGCTAAGATGAGGGGTAACTGTCAGAGTGCCTTTAACTATGATAATGATGACCCTGGCCTTCCAGTAGTAAAAATGTAAGCAAGAAAGGGGAAGGGGTTGTGACTCAAAGTTGCAATGCAGGTTCAATGCTCATTTTAAATGAAAAAAGTGATACTGTCCAACATATTTAACATGTAAAGTATGCTTTGCAGCTTCATCCATAACCAGGAAAGAGGAATAAAGTTTCATAAATCAGGTGGCCCACACAACATGAGAAAATAAGCAGGGCATGAATATCTGAAAAAATTAAAAGTTAGCTACAGTACTTGTGTAGGTTTTTAAAAAAATGATCTTGGAAGGTATCATTGTAGGAGAGAGTTAAACAGGCAGCCTGACTAATGAAATGTGGCACACACCAAAACCCCCCAAATAATTTTTTAATAAGTTGAAGGATATGTATTTGCCAGCAATTTTTCAGCTACAGAGAGTGATGATTTTATGGATGTGTGCTTCCAGGTTTATCTTACACATTAAGATGAAGTTATTTATAAAACCTAAAAATAAACCCATACTGTATAGTAGATTGCAGTAAATATCTAAAAAATCTATAAGGGGGATGGAGCCCTTCCACCCAAAGGAACAGAAAGATTGCTTGCTGCCCAGGCCCTGGCATTAGATGTCAAAACTTATGTTATCCTTGGCATGGAGAGAGAAATTAACTGTTTTATCCAAAAGACAGCAAACCAGGTAAACATAAACAACATGCATGGGCTAATACCCTTGTTTCTAGAAGTAGCTAGTGTATATTATCCTGCAGCTAAGCAAATGTCACCTATTCCAGAATCTCCAGTAGAATTACTTCTACAACTCAGTCCTCCATTGTCCTATTCTCAAACTCATAATAATTCTAGCCAGGGGCAGTAATACAGAGGTCAGGAATTTGATAGATGAATTGAAAGAAGATATGAAGGTGGACATAGTCATTCTTCTGATAGGGATTATTACAGATGATATTGAGACAATACTAAACGTTGAGAGAACTGAGGGTCATTTCAATGGGTTGCTCTTTACAGTTCTGACAGCAGCAATCTGAGGCAGCTTTCTGGGTCATTAGTCATGAATTTAATCATTAACTTGATCTTAAGCAGATATGTGAAGTGTCCGGTCATACAAAGGTACTATAATTGATGGATGTTTTGTGTGTGTGTGCATATGCATGTGTGCTGTGGGGTGTCTGTGTGTTTTATGGCTGTATAAAAGCTTGGGTCATTACCCAGTTTAGGGCCCCATTTGATCACAATTCAGTTCTGTTGACTCTGGTAGCATATGCTGCAACAATACAGCATTAACACTCAGTCATTCAGATAGTGGCTAGTTATTTGTGATGACAGAGAAGACATAAATAGGACAACATGAGATGTAGAGGTCTTGTAAGCATCTAAGACTCCCCGAAAAAACAATATGTTGCATGCATTCATATTTCAGATTTGTATGACTGTGGGCTGTTGAATAAAAGCTGCTGTAACATCTAGATTGTGTTTAAATAATGTGCTTTGTTAATTGCACTGAAGAATGAATTAGTACATTAACAGTCCTCCAGCAAATGTGAAAAGGTCACCATTTGTCAGGTCACTAAAGTCTGCATTATTTGGAGTGATGATCAAAAAGGTCTTTTCTTCTGTATCCATTATGTATTCATTGTTGCAATTAACATGATATACTCTTCTGTACAGGAATGAATTGTTAAGGACTTTGGCGTTAGTTAAACATTGCTACTCTGGCAGCTTGTGCAGAGGACTAATGAAATGCTTTCTGTGCTATGGATGAGGATGTGAATCTTTCCATCTTCATTTGCTTACTGCATGACCTTGAGCAAGTCACTGAATTGGGAATTTGGGCTAGACTCATTAATGATCTCCTGGACTGCGTGACTTCTGACTGGCTGTGAACTTACGGTTGTTTCTTATTTGTCTTTTTTGCCAGCATTCCCTGCTGCTTTGCTGATCTAGTTCAGGAAACATTATGGTACAATCACCAGGACACCATTTTAAATGTAACACAGGGCATATATTCTTCAAGTTCTGCAGATAATGCATTGGTAAATAAAGCACTGAAATACAAAGCTGTGAGCAGCATCATCTGCATAACTCTCTTTAATGTGGAATTATTCAGATGATTTTTACTGGACATATTGACTAAGCACACCTTGTCAGGTGGTAAGTATCTCTCAGGCTTTCACCATAAATATTATACTATTTAAAGTGTTTTGCACAAGGTTGGGTCTTAAGATATGATGCTGGTGATCTTTATACAGTTTCATGCAGTTAATCCAAATCTATCAATAAAGTGCATGGAATGTATTTCTTCATAATAATAAGGGGTATACACAGTCAATAAAGTGGCTACAACTGATAGTGGGGAGGGGTTTCGTTTGATTCAAATAGCTTATACTCTCATCATTTCCTCATTTTAAGCAGCCACTAATCTGAGTTTGCAGGACTAGTGTGCATGTATTTGTGAACTGTGCCGAACACTTCACTATAGCTACTCTGTGGTTGTCTGAAATGAATTTGCTTATTTTATCTTGATCTTTTTTATATTTATTTTTGAGAGAGACATCTGGGAAGGAGGCACTCAACAACATAATTATATTGTTTGATCTTTGTAATGTCTCTGGATAAAAATGGCTGACCCTTCTAAGTTGATAAGGTTAAAAATTAATTAGTTTTTACTGTACTGTTTTTTTTTTTTTATTACAGTCAGACATGACGCATGTAGACATACAATAAAGTGGCCATAATTGGTGAGTATGGATATTGTTTGATTAAATGGCAGCAGTATGAGTGGAATTTTATTGTTAAAATGTTCTGAACTAGGAATGTTTGTCATTATTGGTTAGTACATTTTGTTTCACCGCTTATTGGAAAAAAATGTCCAAAACTACAAATTTAAAATATATGCTAATAAATATTGCTGTAATTAAATAAGAAGTATAATTTAAAATAATGAGGATGTTGAATCCAAAAGAAACATGCATTTTTGCATGGTATTAAAATGTGTGCCAGGGGCCCATGACTTGAAAACAGCCTGAGACCCAAGGTACATTTCATCCACCACTGTCCAAAGGTGACTATACAGTGTAAGCTCCTGCAGCATCTACTGACAGCAGGGTGACACTACCTTGTTATAAACAATAGAGTAAAACAAATTCTAGCTTGCCAACCCCATCCCTAAGGAAAGTTCGTCTGGGCTCTACTCTGAGTAAATGGGCTAAACAGCTTACAGCATGAGGCTTTGAAACACTTGGGAGATGAAGTAATTATAATGTCTAAGGGCTTCTGTAATAGGCTGAGCAAAGCATTAAAAGATTCAAACACACTAAAAATCCTACATGATGATCTGCAGGTTATAAGTTACAGAGGAGAAGAACAAACAAAATGAAAGAAGGAATGGCTAAAGCTTGAGAAAATGGAAATGAGACATATAGTGTAGGTTAGCAGTAAGCAAGGAAATTATTAGGTTTAGGATTTAATTGACTATGCCAATGGGGTCTTTTTATAACAGGTAAATAATCTTATTCCCTTTTGAAAGAGTTTAAAGGTCATATGCTTAAATTGATTTTTGTAAGGAGTGATGCGCCAGATTTGTCAGTGAATGGAAACTCTATATATCTACACTCATGGAGACATAGGCACTTGTGATGTAGGTGTCACTAGTATGTGTTAAAATCTGAGATAAATGCCAGACATAGGATAATCTTTACTATCCAAATACTGACCCAGCAATATCACATGCTGAACACTTATCTCCTATACAGAAAATGCAAAGGGACATGCATTAAGTCATGAACAACGTATTTGCAGAATATGAGCGCACAGAAAAAAAATGTGTGTGTCAGTTAAGGCAGAAGGTTTGTAGTTACCTAGCTCTGTTTTGGGCTTGACTTCTTAGTGCAGTCTTATGATGAGCAGTGTTACAGAATGCTAAATATACAATGGCTCGATTAGAGATTTATGAAAAAAGACAGACTTGCTAAAATGTATTTCACATTATCTCAGAATCTTATAGTGTATAAAATTATATGATTTAACCTACAAATAGGGCAAAAGACACTGTAGTACTTTGTATAGGTGGTAAGGGGCCTAAACCCACCCTTGTATGTGAATCTGGATATACCTGTGTACCTGGGTGCGTATGTGGATATGAGAGACATTTTGTGGTCACATACAAGGTGGATTCCTGTAGTCCAGAGTCTGATTTCATAAGGACAGTAGTCAGAACAGGCCATGCCCAAGGTATGCCATCTTGTGACTGAAACTGCTATAGTAATTCCAGCCAGTGTCAATGATGGCTCTATAAGAGCTAATATTAAGAAAGACCAAGAAATACCTTGCCAAATTGTACTCTTTGGAGATAGTAAAAAAAAAAATTAAGAAAATGGGGCTAAAATAACATTCTATACCCTGCGTAGACACCAGCTATAGACTGATGCATGCCTTAGTGCATAGCCTAATATGAAACTTAATTGCTGCAGAATTTCACTTTAAACAAGATAGAATAATATGGGAGTTATTCTATGATTCGAAATTAGCTGTTCATTTTATCAGTAAGAAATCAGAAAGTGCAATGCAAAACAATGAAAGAAATGGAGAAATTAGACCACGGCCAAGTGGTTTAATCCTGCTTAATGAAATTTGTCAAACTGATAAAAAGGAAGTATGCGCATGCTAAGTTCAAAGTGATTACCTTTTGTTGTCTGAAATAGTAAGGGACATAGAACAGCTTTCTGAAATGTGCACAGTTCATCTTGAAATGCGTTTGACATAATAGAAAACAAGGTCAAACTTGGTAAGAATTTGTCTTTTCAAGATTTCTAAAGTTAAACTGAGGAAGCCATTCAGACATGTAAAGACAGTCATAAAGAAAAAGGATATAAGCAGCGTTTTTTATTCAGTTTACCGATGTATTTGTAAAAGATGCTCATGAGCATATTCAAGGAATTCTTCTATCTTGCCTGTTTTGAAACCCACAAGAAAGTGCTAACTCATTATAAACTACAAAAACTAAAATCATCAGGTGCCCTTATCTCATTTGCCCATGGCATATCTGGACTAAAGCTTGCCTTACCTTAAACTGAGAGTTCAAAATACTTCACAACTTTGGGTATCTCAAATGGATTCTGAACTGAGGAGGTATATCCTCAAGACCAGTACAGAATGACTTTAACATCTGGCCGAAATACATGTCCTTTGAGGTATCTGAACTCACCTACCAATTTCAACATTTTCCTGCACAGAGCCATGCATGATGTAGAATGTTGACAGGCTCTAACTTGCATGAGGAAATATGCTAATCAGCAGGTATACTTTTGAAGTATATCTTGTAAGAACTGTAGTATGGACTGTAAGGACTGTAATATCTTAATGGACATGTGTGCTAAACCAGCTCAAGAATGCTAGGGCCAAGTTGTCCCTCACATAAGGACAGTGATTTAAAAACAATGTCAGATACTTAGAATGTGAAATTGGACCTTGATGCGCTACACCCTCAAAACAAAAAAAGAGAGGCTTGCCAACATATCGACCCTCCAAAAAAAAAAAACCTGAGGAAGCTAAGAATCTTCTTATCTATCTGGAACTATTCTTGAGAGTTTATTCAAGGCTATGCTGAGGTGGTATGTCTCCTCACCATGTTACCAAAAAATAAATAAACAAATAAGAACCATGGATATTACAGAAAAGAGCTGCAAAAAAGCTATGCAAGCATTAAAATAAAGAATTTGTCAGGCTCCATTCCTGCCAAAAGATTTCTACTTAGAAACTGGATATACTGATAGCAGCAAAAGTTTTGTCCTCTAGAAACTGTATGATTATGATCACTGCGCATGGTAACTCCACAGGAAAGGGGTAAGATATAAAATTACCCCAAATATTAATGCCTGCCTGTGACTTTTGTCTGGTCATCAGTTACCTGGAGATTTACTCTAGAGTAGCGTTTGAAGGTGGAGAGGTTTCATGGTGGCTCAAGTCTCACATCTAGAGTAAATATTACTGCACAATGGTCAGATCTGAACAGGGATTTGACATCTAAGGGTTTTAAACATGGATGGGAGTATATTTGTGAAAATCAGATCAAATATGTTAGAATCCGCATTGGGATGTGAACTAAATGGTCCAAAGAGTTGGCATTAATGAAAAAAAAATATTCTCTATACATACTTTTTGGGGTACAGGGCTATTTAATGAAGGTATAGCTGAAACCACAGCTATAGCTAAAATAACGTTGTATGGAGAAGTTTGTTAAAATATGTCTCATGGATAGCCAGTGTCATAGAGGGGGTATGGTAGCTGCCTTCTATGTGCAACTGGGTTTTGTTTATAATAAGAATAGGGGAAGTGGTTCTAAGTCATTGCCATGCATTACAAGACTGAAAGGGAAAGATTTTCTTAGAAACAAAGATATTCCTCACCAGCTATAATATCCATTTCAGGGACTAGTCTGAGACAGTGGTAGAAATTAAAATCCTGCAGTGTGTGAGTGCTTTTTTGCTTTGAAGGCATGTTTCAGAAGCCACTCATACAGCAATATTTTCAAAGGTTATAAATGCTTGGAAATGTGCAACATTTGGTTTAGGCTTCTAGCTTTTAGCAGTTACCTTTATATGATTTTGAATGTAGATGGCTGTGTGGGTAATTTGAGGAGAATGATGTCACCTAAAAAATCCCTATGGATGGAGAAAAACTCATGGCCAACTTGTGGAAGCCTTGTGGAGAGAAAGAGATGCACTCCTTCCCTAGTAAAGCAGCTGGGGTTGTCAGTCATCTCATCTCAGGCTAATACATATTAGATCCTTGTATAATGGCAATGGTAAGCCGATAATTAATGTCAATTATATTTTGTTTATATTTAGGTATTATTCATGGTGTTGGAAGTAGTATACTCTCAGTACTAGTTTCTGTTCCTTTCACAGTGGATATTTAGAGAGCACCAACATGTCCCTCTTAATATGATCCATGATGATGCATCTCAAGTAATTCTCTCCCATTTACTCAATGATCAGGTCATATCTGTAACAAGGATGACAGAAGTCCTGGACTTTAGTAAGGTTAAATATCCTGGCATCTGAGAGACAGCTAAGAGTTACCTTGTCTTTGCAAAACCTTGTGAGTGGAACATGTGTGTGTCTAATTCTGGAGTCATCTAGAAACAGGACATTTTCAGATAAACTAGCTTGGTCTTGCTGCTTCAAAATCTTCTGTTTCCTAATTATGTGATCTTTGTTAGAGTCCACATATTCTATAGTGTCAGACCAAGCTGTGTATTGCATGCAAGCTGCTGATGCTAGGTTGGAAACTGAAGCTAAATTTGACAGTATAGGCTGGCAACTAGTCTTCTAAGTCCCAGGAATCGTAGGTAAAGATTTGTTTAACATAAAATGGGTTAGAGTTTGTAATGTTGCACAGGGTAGGTGGGGATAATGCACTGCTGAGGTCACTACATGTAGCTGGCAGACAGAAGGATACCATCCCTTGAGTTAAGTATTTATATGTCTTGCACAAAGAGTCTTTTGGGTTTAGCAGGAATTGATTATCACTGACCATGAGTCACTTCATATACTTTATCAGGATTCCAATTGCAAAAAAGCTAGTAGCAGAGGGCTTTGTAAGTTGACTCTCCATTAATTAATAGTGATGATTGATTTAATGTAAATGAGGATCTAAAGTGGGCTGCAGAATTAGTACACCTGTAGAAGTTTACTGGACTGGTTATAAGTTCAGGTTTAATCCCACGCGGCTCAGAACATTTAGTATTCAAGTTGTGCAGATCAGCACAGCTAACAAGATGGTCACATAACCAAGCGTAAACAGTTTAAAGAATGTGAAAATGAATGAGTAACTCACTGATGTTAGAAGAGGGTAACCTTCCTGAAGAACAAGAAAAGAGAACTATTCTTGCTCGTGCTACCAGCTAGGGAAATACTACTTTGAAGAATTCATGGCTCCAGTCTTTCCGTGAAGGATGCTTTGTTGTTAATTTTGATTTCTTTTGACACTCGCATACATGACAGGTGTTTTGGTGTGTGTTTTTCCTTTGATCAATTGATATAGCTATCTCTCTCTCTGTATATATATATATAGATAGATATATATATATCTGTATAGGTCCTAGTCTGAACATTAAAAGTAAGTTAAATCAAAATGTACTACAGGTAACTCACTTTCGCAAAAGTGCATTTTAGCGAAAATGCACTTTCGCAAAAAAAAAAGGACAAAAGACAACACGCAATTTGCGTGTAGATTTAGTTGTACTTCAACATGTACTGTTGATTGTACAACTAAGCAAACTGTTGCTTAGATCGTGGTACAGTGGGGATAAGGGAATATTCCCTTTTCCCCAGTGTAGTACAATCTTGGAATGAGAATATTAAAGTATGGGGGGGGTGGGGGGTGCAGGGGGCTTGCCCCCCTGCATAAACGTGAGTAGTGTTTTATTTTTGTAGGTTTTTTGGTGTTTTTTTTTTTATTTTTTTCGTGAAAGTGCTCCTGGTGAGGAATATCTTTGTTTCTAAGAAAATCTTTCCCTTTCAGTCTTGTAATGCATGGCAATGACTTAGAACCACTTCCCCTCTTCTTATTATAAACAAAACCCAGTTGCACATGGAAGGCAGCTACCATACCCCCTCTATGACACTGGCTATCCATGAGACATATTTTAACAAACTTCTCCATACAACGTTACTTCAGCTATAGCTGTAATTTCAGCTATACCTCCATTAAATAGCCCTGTACCCCAACAAGTATGTACAGAGATTCTTTTTTTTTCATTAATGCCAACTCTTTGGACCATTTAGTCCATATCCCGATGAGGATTCTAAAATATTTGATCTGATTTTCACAAATATACTCCCATCCATGTTCAAAACCCTTAGATGTCAAATCCCTGTTCAGATCTGACCATTGTGCAGTAATATTTACTCTAGATGTGAGACTTGAGCCACCATGAAACCTCTCCACCTTCAAACACTACTCTAGAGTAACTGATGACCAGACGAAAGTCACAGGCAGGCATTAATATTTGGGGTAATTTGATATCTTACCCCTTTTCTGTGGAGTTACCATGCGCAGTGATCATAATCATACAGTTTCTAGAGGACAAAACTTTTGCTGCTATCAGTATATCCACTTTCTAAGTAGAAATCTTTTGGTAGGAATGGAGCCTGTCAAATTATTTCACGAAAGTATTCAAAACCAATTCAACGAAGAAATCCACAAAAATGAGTGTAGAGATGGCAGACCACTTCTTAAAACCACTAAGCACGTTTTTTATTTAATAAACAATAAAATATATAAGCGCTTTCGTCTCAATATTCCAAAATTACAGAGACTTCATCAGATACAAATTTTAAAACAGCCCAGTTTGTTTTAAACCCTGTAAGGATAAATCATATCTTGAAACAGACTTAAAAAGTTTAAAGCAACAGTATGTCGAAAAACAAAGTCAGATAGCAGCAGTATTCAAGTTCAAAAAAATATTATTTATCATGGATTTTTTAAATAAATGTAAACAATATAATAAAACCAATCCATTTAATATAATATAATTGAATATAGCATTCTATTACCGCAGTAAATGTGGTAATAAAAGATAAACAAATAAAATTGTAAAACAGTAAAAATAATGAAAGTTAAATGAACAGCTTCCACTAGGAATTGAACCCAGAACCTTCTACGTATGAAGCAAGTATAATAACCACTACACTATTACCTTCACATACCCTATTACTACAAGTTCAATGTCTTATAAGGGCTTTTAATTTTAAAAGGCTACTAATAGACAGGTTGTCATTCAGTCCTGGCCAGTACATGGAATTCAGTCTCAACTGCCATGCTAGTTCCATTTTTTCTAATAGGTAGGGCCATGTCCCCCCACGAATTCTAGGTACCACACAATCCAATATAATGAACTTAAATTCATGTTGTGGAAACCCTGTAATATGTCTCACTAAGGCATTGCCTTCCCAGCCATCTTGTATGTGTCTAAGATGTTCACTAATTCTGATTTTAAAATTTCTTTCAGTCTTGCCCACGTAAAAACATGGGCAGGAAACACAAATAGCACAATAAACGACCCTCTCTGTAGAGCATGTAAATTTGCCTTTAACCCAGATATTTGTTCCGTTAATCTCCACACCTTTGTCTGTTTCAATAATGTTGTTACAAAATGTACACCTTCATCTGTGCATAAACCCTTTATACTGCTCACCTTTCTGTGTCTCGAATATGTTTTTTCACGAAAGTGAGTTCGCTGTAGCACCTTTCAATTTAATGTACTTTTGATATAGCAACATAGTCTTCTCTCTCTCTCACTATAGATATATATATATATATATATATATATATATATATATATATATATATATGGGTCTACTGTAAAAGACCAAATTTACACTTCTATGTAAACGGATTTGGAAGGCACACTTGTGCGAAGTGCTACATTACCAAAATCACATCACTATGAAGCACAGCTGATCAACATTCTGAACAGCTAATTATTGCACCTTAAATGAAGTAACTGAAGTAATAGGTGTGTACATGGTAGTAAGTGTCAACAATGGTGGATACGGAATACCTGCAACCAGGAGCACTTGGGAAAGTATACAGCACTGCATTGTCTAACAAAGGGAAAGAACTACTCACTATCGAAGGGTATGTGTATATCTGGAAAAGAGGAGTAAAACCAGGACATAGTGGTGCTGCAAACAAAAACTGACTGAGAGTTGCAAGGGTAGAGCCGTAACATTGAGTGTAACAACAGGGGAAGAATTGGTGAAATTTGTTCAACATAACTATTCTGGAGACCTGTGCGACATTGAACGATAGTGTATGTTGTAAGGTAAAACAGCATGCTACATTTTCCAGGGATTCTGCCTGTTTAATTGTAGATGATGCACTAGCTTCTACATCACTCGATTTTACTCCCGGTTTACCTAGCAGGAAAGCAATGCTTGCCCAGGTTAGAAGGGCACGTTTAAAATGTAAGGGTGTAAAGGCTGGTAGGACTACTAGCTCACTTGATGTAAATGTGGAGAACTTCCCTTTGAAATCTGGGGTATTCATAAAGAAAATATTGAGCGATGCAACAACAGATACCATTATCATACTTCTGACTGCAACACAGAATTTGACAGACTTAGCTTCTACAAGTATATGGCTGATGGATGGCACTTATTTCATTAAAAATGCTGCTGTTAGGCAGTTATACACTATCCATGCATTTGTGAAGTGTGGAGCGTATAGTACAAGTGTACCACTATTGTATTGCATGATGGCAAAGAAGTCCCTTAAGTCGTACAATTTTCTATGGACTGGTGTACTTAATTTGTTTGCTGGACATGGACTGCAACCACAACTGAAATTCATTCTCTGTGACTTCGAAATTGCTGCACTAAAGAATATTAAAGTTAATTTTAATTAAAGTTAATTAAAAAAATAGGTTCCCTCTATAGGATCAAACCCTTTCTGACTCTACTAGCCAGGACCACTATTGCCCGTACCCACCTCATCTCAACCCTACTATATGCCTCTCCTATCTATACCAAACTATATAAAAGCAATCTGAGCAAGCTGACTACCTCCTACAACAATATTGCCAGGTTTGCAACTGGGTCAACCTATAGAACCCATCAATGTAGCAATCTCAATCAACTAGGCTGTTTAGAATTGCCAAATCTTATACTATTGAACCAACTAATAATAGCCCATAAGATCCTGTATCAACCTACAAATACACCAGTACTCACTAACCTAATCACTCCGTATAATAATCTCAAAATCCTTCACTCATCGAACAAACTACTGGTACAAATAGCTAAAACCAATAATTCGGCCAGTGACTCTTTGTTCTCTAATACAGTGGGTAAAACCTGGAACACCCTCCCTATCCACCTAACCTTCCTATCCTCAGCTAACCTATTCAAAAGCAAACTAAAACTCTACCTTAAATCACACTGATTATGCCCATGTGTTAACCCAGACTAGCTACTTAACCTGTCCCTAGACACTAATCTTCTTACCTGTCTAAGCTTATTTCTTTTCTGCTGACAATAATGTGTATGTTACTTTACAGTTGAATAGTGTCCTTGTACATATCTTGTATGAATATCCTTAGCTGTTACATACTAAGACTCTTGTGTGTCTTTATGTGTGACTTTACTGTTTAATAGTGTCATTGTACACATTTAGTATAAATATCCATAGCTGCTGTGCACTAGGTATTTTTCTTGTTAATAACCTAAATCCCATGAAATGAAATGTCTGTCAAAGTTTTCTAATTGTAATTATTCATCTGTATGTGGAGCTTTTCTCCCCGGGCCTCCACTGTAAATGGACATATATCCAGTTGGACTAGCCCAGTCAACAAATGTAAAATAAAATAAAATAAATAAATCATTTTCAGAATATTGTCTGTAAGGGATGTTTCTTCCACTTTGGCCGTAATTTGTGGAGAAAGGTGCAGAGTTTAGGTCTAGGTGGTCTGTATAATTCAAATATTGGGTTCCAGCTTGCTGTGAAACAATTGGCTGCCTTAGCATTCCTCGAGGAGGAGGATGTTCTACCCACATTTGAAAAAACAAATACTGAAACTACTAAACAATCTCAACGTAGTACCCAAAGAACGACTCGAGAAGGATAAAACCAAATGAAAAGTTTATGAAGCACTTTTCATCAGGTTTGCTGACCCAACTTCCTCAGATAACAAAAAGTTAATAAGTACAAAGTTTAAATACATTCAAAGTGTCATGTGGTAATGTCATTTACATAGTAAATTGCTTCAATGTCAATTAACTACATAGTATTTCATTTCATTCTCTAAACAACCTTGCTTTTAAAGTAATATCCTAACTAATAAAACATGTTAAACAGTTTACTAAAAATACAAGTAAATGTTCTCTACTTTGATATATAGTTAAAACCATTCCTAATATAATTTAAAACCTCAGAAAACACTTAGTTTAATTTGTGTCAACGTGCCATATACTATTTTAAATATATATATATATATATATATATATATATATATATATATATATATATATATATTCCTTGGACAAGTGTTGTAATATATCTATCTATCTATATATATATATATATATATATATATATATATATATATATATATATATATATATATAGACACACACACACACACACACACACACACACACACACACACACACACACACACACACACACACACACACACAACAATTCCTTACAACTATATAATCAAGCTTCTTAGTTTCAAATATGGCAAAATTGAACAAGTTTCATTAATTCCGGGAGAGTGACAGGCATCTAACCTTAACTTCCATAACAGCTCCAGTTGTTCTAATAAAAAACTGGTAGGTCCTCCTCTATGGTCTGCTGTAATCTGGTCTATTGCCCTAAATTTAAAACTATGAGTAAAATTATATTTTATATGTTTAGCTAAAGCATTCTCAATGTTATTTTTTCTTATACTGTAAAGATGTTTATATATTCTTTCTTTCAGTTTTCTATCAGTTTTTCTGATATAGAAAGCTGGACAGGAGTTACATTGAGCTAAATAGACTACCATTTTTGTGTTACATGTGAACCTCTTCTTAATACTGTATTCTTTATTTCTAATGATAAATTTTTCTCCTATTGCTATAAATCCACAGTAATTACATAATTCACATTTTAACATTCCTGGTGTCCGCGTAAAATTTATATTTGATACTTCTAACTTCTTCTTCTTCTGGCTTTTTCTCAGTTAGGGGTCGCCACAGCAGATCACCTGTCCGCCCATGATTGGCAGTGGAGTTTTACGGTGTCGAGTTGCCAGCCCGGAGCCCAACCTTCCACAGAAGGCACACACACACTCACACCTAGGGCCAATTTAGAGTGTCCAATCCACCTACAGCATGTCTTTGGGATGTGGGAGGAAACCGGAGTACCCGGAGGAAACCCACGTGACCACAGGGAGAACATGCAGACTCTGCACAGAAGGCACCCCAGCCAAGAATCGAACCAGAGGACCTCTTGCTGTGAGGTGGCAACGCTAACCACTGCACCACCATGGACGCCCATATTTGATACTTCTAGCAAGTTTTTTAAATTATGTCCTCTCCTGTTCACAAATTCTGGTTTTATTCCTATTTTACTTGCTATATACTTGTCATTTAATAAAATGTTCCAGTTTTTCAAGATAACTTTTTTTATTTCCACTGTTTCAGGACTATAAGTAAACACAAAACTCATGTTATATTTTTCACTTGTTTCTTTTGTGTTCAATTCTCCCTCTAAGTGGACGATGTCTATTTGATCTATATTTTCTTGTGCTATAATTTTTAATTGAGGTTCTATACATTCTTGTTTCAACATTGGTTCATATATTCCCTTAGATCTTTTATAAGTTACTTCAGATACCAGGTCTGAAAGAAGTGTTTCTGGGTACCCTCTTTGTGTGAACATCTGCATTAATTGTTCACATTCTTTATGAAATTCCACTTCAACAGTTACCATTTTAGCTGCCCGCACTTATTGGCTGATCTTTTTTGGCAGTAAGGGTGTGAACTGGTGGAGTGGAGAAACGAGTTAGAATACGTTTCTTTATGAAAAATAGATGCTCTATAACCATCTCTGTCCTTCCTAAGGAGAACGTCTAAGTATGCTATTTCATCAGTGTTAAAATTATTTGTAAACGTCAAGTAGGTACTGGTGTTGTTAAGATGTTCCACTAAGTTTTTAGCTATAGTTTCATCGCCCTTCAGGACAATAAAAATATCGTCCAAAAAGCATGTGTAGTAATGGATACAATTCATTATATTAACATTTGAAAAAATAGTTTTGTGTTCCCAATGGGCTAACACTAAATCTGCATAACTAGATCCCATTGGTGAGCCCATTGCCACACCTATTTGTTGTAGATAAATTTCTTGTTCAGATATAATGTAATTGTTATACAATATTATAGAAAGAAGTTCCTCTACCAATCTAATATCTATCTGGGGAGCTTTTTATGTTTCCTCATCATTGCTAAAACTGCTTGAATCCCTTCCTCATGGGGTATAGAACTATATAGATCACAGACATCTATTGTTAAAAAATTATATTCTCTGTGAAACACCAATTTATCTATATCTGATAAAAATGACCAGGAGTCACGACTAATCTGTTTTTCGTAGTTGACATATTTTTTCAAAGATTTTTTCACCACTTTTGCACTAGCATAGGTGACTGACAGCCTAGCATCTACTAGTGCTCTCAAAGGTGGGTCAGCTATGTTTTGTGGACTTTTGGCACTCCAAAGATACATGCGATCTGTGGAAAGGACATAGTTAAATAATTCAAGGTATGTGTATCTATTATTCCTTCTATAAACAAGTCATTGAAATATGTGTTAATATTTCGATATGCTGTATTTAATTAATTTCTACTAACTTTTATAAATGTTTCGGTACTTAAAACTTTATTCATCTTGGTTACATAGTTGGTACTATTCATCATAACCAAACCACCTCCTTTGTCTGGTTTTATACATCTATCATGTTGATTTCTTATTTCATTTAACAGTGAATATTCTTGTTTAGTTAAGTTCCTATTATTATAATTCCTATCTTTCAGCATTGTTCTGAAGTCTAATTCACATATCTGGTCAAATACAAATAAGGATGGATGTAATGGTGGATTGAACATACTGGAAATATATAATTCTCTGATTGTAGTTTTGTCACTACCACATACAACCGCCAAATTCAATTTTCTCACAAAACTTTTAAAATCTAATAACAATATCGCTATGTCAAGGCGTTGTGTTGGTACAAATGTGTAACCTTTTGAAAATAGTTCAACAACGTCTTCATTGATCTCAATGTCTGAATAGTTATAAAGTTTAAAGTCATCTGATTTGTTAAGCATAACTTTGCAAGAGGAACAGGATAGTTGAGCATCAGATACTTCTACCTTTTCAGCTTCGCTTTCCCTCGTGTATTGTAAGGGTTGAATTGGCTGTTCGTTACCGAACTGTACTTCTTGTTCTTCACCGAGTGAAAATTTTGTCAGTTTGATTGTACTGCCACCGCATATGTATTAGTGTCTGCATTACTATATTAGAATTCCTTGCCTCTGTTTCTTTTCCTTGTTTGTGGGCACTAATCTCAGCATCGTTTCTGCTGGTAGATGGCGTAGAAGTAAAGTCCTCCTTGTTCAAAGCTTGGTTTCCGTTATTGTGACTAGATGATGTTGTATGCAAATTACTTGCTGAATTCCACGTCTGCGATAGGGGCGGGTTGGGATAGGCAGTACCTCTGGCATAATCTGTGCGGTCTCTTTGCAATTTCTTAATTTTAACATATTTCAGTTTCTCAATTTGTTGACTTATACTCGTGAAAATCCTGTTATGATCATAATAATAACGTGGGTAATCAGGGTGGTTTTTTACATCCACATTCAATTGCTCGATTTCCTCAGCTAGTAATTCAAGCTCCATCAGTTCAATGCCTCGCCTATTAAATAGTTGTAATAATTCTTTGTGAAAAATGGACCCAGACTCAAGGCCTGTAGGAAATTGCCAAGATCTAAGTCCTTTGGAAACTATATTAGTGTTGCAACATTCATTAAAATAACTGATCTCTAATTGAAGTTTCTTGTGTTTTAAAAGTTTGATGCAAATAGTTTTAACTTATTCGCCAATAAATTCTTGTTTCCTTCAGCACATACCCAAATTTGAAACAGTCAAAAGCACTTTCCCATCTGAAGGTGATAAACTACTGAGATATTTTACTGAGTGGTAGATTTTGGGAAAGCCACATAAGTTTCTCACTCACAATGTGGCTCAGTTTAGATTCCCTCCATTATTCCCAGTTGCATTTTGGAATGTGTCTGTTCTCAATAAACTTTGCCTGCCCAGGACACAAAATAGCATTGAGGTTTGTTATCAACATTTCAAATGTTTGATTGGGAAACACATGTCAGATATTGACAGTGTTTTGTTTACTATTGCCAGGGAGGAGAATAGGATTGATGAACTCAGGTTGCGTATGTCTGCAGCTTGTCCCCCTTCCCCAAAGAAACGGGCTCTGCAGAGGCGACGGCATCAGTTTGAAACTATCTTTGCAAACAGAACAGAATACTTGCCTTTAGAATTCATTACAGCGGTATCGCATTTATTGTGTATGTGAAGCAGTAGTTTCACATTTGTCTGTAGAATTGTACAGCACCTTGCACTTTCACATTCATTTGTACAATTGTACAGCACTTTGCTTAGTTGTCCAGTGTTATAATGTACAGCACTTTGCTTACTTCTCACATGTTATGATGTATAACGGGGATATGAAAATTTCAAATTGGTTATTTCTGTAGAGTGACGTGTCGGTATGGAGTGGGCAGTTACTTAATTCTGTTTTTGTGAATTGGAGCACTTTGGTTTGTTGTGTTGTATCATCTGCTGACGTTGTTTTCGATTAAATGGTGTTCGTACTGATATGATTTCAAATGGTGTTCATAGTGATGTGATTTCGGTAATGTAGCACTTCGCACAAGTGTGCCTTCCAAATCTGTTTTCGTAGAAGTGTAAATTTGGTCTTTTACAGTAGACCCATATATATATATATATATATATATATATATATATATATATAGATATATATATATATATATATATATATATATATATATATATATATATATACACACACACACACACACATATATATATATATATATATATATATATATATACACACACACACACACACATATATATATATATATATATATTTATGGATATATAAGGTTTATCTTCAAGTGGACTATCACTTCACCTAATTATAAATGGTCTTAAAAAGTGATCTAGTAGTGATTCATCTAATGCTAACCTCCACTACATACTGACATCTATAACTTCATTAATAAGGATGGCTTAGCATTTTATGACCAACTGGTGTTAGTTTCCTTATAGATTTACGAGAAATAGTGCAGTGTTTTTTCCCCAGTGGTACAACCATGGAGTTGTATACGTAAGTAGGGAAAGGTTTGCCTCCAGAAAAAAAAAGCATTTTTATTAATATTTTATTAATGTTTTTGAATTATTCTGGTTTTAGATGAAGTTTGTGTTATATCAGTTTTGTTCTGATCATTTTTGTTTATATATTTTGTATTTAGATCAAATGGCATAGACTAATATGTGCAGTGTGTGTGTGTGTGTGTGTGTGTGTGTGTGTGTGTGTGTGTGTGTGTGTGTATATATATATATATATATATATATATATATATATACATATAGATAGATATATATAGATATATGTTCATAGGTGTGCATTAAGTTAATGACCACCGAGGCCTTTTTAACCCTAGCCACACATCCCAAATTTCTGACAAGTTCTGGTACCCTTGCTTGATAAGTGTAAGCACAGGCCTGGGAAACGAAACATTTGCAAACAGATGCCTGGGAGATGAACAGTTAACAGGCTGTCTAGATCCATTTCAGACAGAGGTGCTAAACCAGGGATGAATTTCATGTTCCCCATCTAATTGTTCAAGTTAGACTTAAATTGGGTTAGGGAGGAACTCTGCTTCTCATACATCGGGAGCCTGTTCCAGAGAAGGGGTTGTCGCTGGGATATATATAATTGTCTCTCCAGCAAGTCCTATTTATATCACAATGTTTAAGCCTTTAGAATGGGTAATTCTGGTGCAGTTTGTTTTGGGAGTGTATAGGAAATACATTAGAATGGTGACCTATTATGCTTTGTATGCCAGACATAGATCTCCATTCAACAGCTCGTAAGAGACAGAATACAGGGATGGGGTTGCGAGGTTCTCTGCATAGGACATGTTATTTTACCCCTTGTATTCTTTTAGTCAGAAACCTCTGTGGATATTCCAGTTGTTGGATGTGCCTCATAAAGTGACATGGTACTCAGTGTTAAATCTGATGAGTGACAAATACAGTGGAACAATTGCCTCTTTGGACCTAGACCCCATACTTGTGTTTATAAGTTTCCCAGCATAGAATGATTTCCTCACTACTGTAGATACATGATGGTCAAAGGGTAGAATACTGTCTACATGTGGTATCAAGTCCCTGACTACTTACTCGATTCTCAGGGGTGTGTTGTCAGCCTGTTAGATACCAGGAGTGCCTGACTTCCCAAAGGATAGTGTTATTTATTTACTGGTATTTTGTTTTAGTTCATGGCTCTGACAATAGTTATTTTCTGTGGCAGCCCTTCATTTTTGTCAGTGGGAGATTCTATGACTATTCTTAATTTGCAATCATCCTCAAATTTGGTGAGCTAGAAGCTCTTAACATTGACCTTGACTACAGAGATGTAGATACCAAAAAGTAGTCCTACGACCAATCTCTAAGGCAGTCTGCTGTTAAGTGGCCTCTTTGTAGAGGTGGACTCCCCAATTTTACCTTCCTGGAGCCTATCTGTGAGCCACCTAGCTATCCATTAGGTGTCATAAATGTTTCAGACCTACCATCTCAAGTTTGCCAACAATATCCAATTGGGATATATTGTCAAATGCACTAACCAGGTTAAGGCTGGCAGTGTGAACCATTTTTCCCCTCATCAGTTGCTTTGAAAACTTTCTAAAAGAAGTCCAGTGGTGTAGTATAGATGGCTCCATTTACAATGAGCTCACAACTGTATATTGCCTTTGAGGCTATAGATATAGCTAAAGAATGCCTTGTGGTTGTTCTTGGGCTGAGAAGCCAACTTTACCTTGAATTTAGCTTTGATAGACTTTATTTCTCCTCAGAGTTGTTTGTTTAGGTTAATCAGATCACTTTTATCTTGCAGTACTACACATAATCATTTTTGCTATGATTTTCTTCCTTTCAACCAGGTTGGCATCTTTTTTGAGTTATTTCTGTACTTAATTCATGGTCGGTAAAGCTAGCTCCGTGCAGCTACTAACATGCTTGTATAGGGTTTCTGTCAACAATTTTGCATAGGCAGCAATGTTCTCAGGATTTAGGGGGCTTGAAATTTTTCCAGGTTATCACTTGATATTAGGAAGTTAGCCTGAGAGTAGTTCTGAAATGTTTCAGGGATAGTTGGGGTTACGAGTTTTATTTTTACTTTAAAGGAGGCCATTTTTGTGGTCTGACCTTATCAGAGAGGGTACTGTACTAGAGTACTATGGGGTGTGCAGAGCTCTCCCACATCCGAGAGTAACAGATCCAGTATGTTTGTTACCCTAGTCAGCATACTGGCAATCTTGCCCAGAGAGTTTGTGTTTACACAATCTTGGAATCTCTGTGCCTGTACATTTGGTGTGTATATGATTCTCAGTTTATACTGGAGTAATTAAAGTCAACCATGAATATGGTATTGGGTTGAATGGTGAGTGTCTCCATTAAACTTAAATACATGTTATAGATTTCCTGAATTATAGATGTTTGCCTATAGCCTGCAAGGAAGTGGTAAGAGATTTTCCCTTTGGTGATTTGAACAATGGGAATCTCAAGAGTATTATCCTATTTGACTAGCCTGGAGGTATATTTATTTTTGTGGTTAACTGAGACACCTCCACCTTTAGTCTTTGTCTGTGTAGCAGCAGGTCTAAATGTGTGAAAAGCTTTATAGCCATGTACAGTTGAGGTGCTATCTTTGACTTTAAACCATGTCTCAATCAATAATCTGATAGTACAAGGACAGTTCCTAATTTTGTTAAAAGTCTTTAAATTTGACATCTGTTTTGCCTACATGCTTTCATCGACAAAACAGATAGTCAACATGTTTGAGAGATTGACAATCTCTGGGGTTGAGGAATATGGTATTGTGTAAAATCAGTATCAATGTATAAAATTAGCATAGGGTGTGAGAGGTGCAGGGGGCTTGTTTTCCTGCAAAAAATACTTTGTTACTTAACACTGACACACTCAGATGACTTTCCCCCCCAATTTTATTGTTGACATTAGCAACCTCGATATTTGGGTGTTTCAAAGTATTTAAGCATACTGTTATATATTGTATGTATATGTTTACATACACACAAATACATATATATATATATATATATATATATATATAAAATAAATATGTATATGTATGTATATATGTATATATATATATATATATATATATATATATATATATACACACACACACACACACACACACACACACACACACACACACACACACACACACACACACACACACACACACACACACACACACACACACACACATATTGCATTTGTATGTTTACATATATCCATATATCTATATCTATATATCTATATATATGGAGAGAGACAGACCCCAGGCTTTAATAAAGTCTGTGTAAGCACAGTGTAGAGTCTACATGGAACGTTACTGTGTCTGTGTACATGGTTCCCCCTCGGTAGCGTGTCATGCATATTAATCATGGTATGTTGCCGAGGGAGAGCCATGGAACACGGTTATTGAATCAGTGTATGGAGTGTAGTACCAAGTGTGTCCACAGAAGAGTAAGAAACTCCCTGTGCTGTCCAATTGTATTATTCCAATGTTATTTATTTATTTATTTTTTAAAGCATGATTGCGTGGCACTGTGTTGAGCGCAGCAATGCTAAGCAACACTGAGACACCAGCCAGACATCTAAAAATAGGAACCGGATGCATTTAATTATTTATTTATATGTAATGTTTAAGCATAACTGAGTGAGTTTGTGTGGAGCGGAGCTCATCAGTGCTGATAGGTAGCTCAGAGGTATATGTAAAGGTATAGAAGAATCCTGCATATCCTTGTAGCTAAATGGGTAGAGGTATGGCCTCCTGAGAAGCAGGTGCAGGGTTTGAATACATGGAAGCGAAAATATGTATTGTTGAATTACAAATTATGCCAATTATTTTTAAATTCTGGCAAGCTGCACTCTGCTAAGCTCTGCTAAAACCTGCTAAGACCTGCTAAGCACCACATAAACACAATAATGGCTGAACATGTTTATACAGTGCTTGGGTCTGCTTGGCTAGTTTGCTCACTGCTAAGCATATGGGTCTTTGAGTTTACGCACTTCTCAGCCTAGTTCCCTAACTTCTGTGCTGCTAAGCAACACGCCACATTTTTAAATGTTGCCCAATGGCATGTAAGGGTCTGAAACAGGCTATATTAAGCCCAATAGGCAGAAATACAGCATAATCCATTGGCGTTCTGTCTCTGAAGGATACTATGGCAGGCGTTGGTGAAGGTCCACACTTTTGAATGCAGTGTTGGGGCATTCTGAAGCCAGGGTCATGGTTGGATTCCTAGTAAAAAAAAACATGATGATCGGCTGCAGCAGGGAGGTTTCCAAGACTCGAAGTATAAAGCAGAGTCATGGGACTGGCTGACAAGGGAACTCCCAGTGCTACTGGTATCATCTGCACAGGTGAGAAGTGTTGTCACCACCATGATGACCTGAAGGGATGAAAGGGGATCTCTTTTACACCTGGGTCCAAAAAGCTCCAGCAGGGAATGCCAAAAGTATGTAAGTACTTTTACCTCTGTTTTACCAATATCTAATTTGAATGTCTGCTAAAATGGTATGCATACTGATGTGCTTCTCTCTCAACAGCTGCAGAGAAGAGGGCTTGCAACATTGAGGTGCATGCCAGGCACTTGGCCAGGTTGTGCCGTGATTGTGGTAAGTACAAATGTATTATGCTAACTGTAGTGAAATAAGCAAAAAAGAGTAAATCATTAACTGCAATAAAGTATATACACTAATGTTTGTATTGCAATAAATGTGGACTTAGAGCTGTAGTGCAATAAATGAATAATGCCAACTGTAGTGCAATAAAACATGAAACACTATCATTAACTGCATTAAATTATATACAATAATGTCTGTAATGCAATAACTGTGGAAGTAGGGCTGTATTGCAAGACCTGAATAATGACAACTGTTATCCAAAAAAAAAACAGAAACAATACCAGAAACTACATTAAACTATATACAATAAAGTCTATAGTGCAATAAGTGTGGAATTAGAGCTGTTTTTCAAGAAATGAATAATGCCAACTGTTCTGCAATAACACATGAACCAATACCAACAACATCAAGGTAAATTGTGTACATCAAGATTATCTTGATTTAGCCATTGCATTGCAACTGTATGCATTCAGGCTGTAAGGTAAGGTGCTGCAGTCAAGTAAAACACTGTAATAGCTATAGAGTGCAAATATAATGGCTGCCAAATGTATTGTTTAACACATACAGTACTGTTCAAGGCTGTTTCTAGGCCAATATTGTTCACATAATTCTCTGTCATCCACAAACAGCAGGTAAGCAAGGTATATTGGTGAGGCAGCTCACTCCATGATCTGAAATTGTTTGTTGACTTCACAGATATTTCAAACCAATAACAATATATTGTGTACACCTGCATTCAATATACTAATGTATAGATTACCTACTATCTCTGTCATGCTTTTATTACATGCATTATGTTCTACTTTCACTGCAGTCTAGTATAAAACTGTAGAATTACTACCAGGTCATATATTGGTTCCAGGAGAGCTCTAAGTAAATATCACTCAGTCAGTACTCAGTAGTGACTTAGTAGCTCAGTCTGTTAATGCTAGTAATGTAGTACATTTTGCCACACACAGACCAGGGTTCAAATCCAGTGCTATGTAGCACTAAATATTATAGTATCAGTCACCTAATGTTTACAGATACTCTCTGCACAGGAACTACAGGTAAATGGGTAAGGAAGCCCATATTATGAGTAAATAATTGTGTGTTTAGATGTCACAGACTGTTAAAATCATTAGGAAGAATGTGAAAATACAGAATGACATAAAGGAAATAAATATAATATTAACAATAAAACAAAATGAAATAAATAAAATGTGTAATCTTGTTATGGCTCTATCCTTGGAGTGTCTGTTAAAAGTTGCTACAGCCAATTCATACATTCCATGCAGATGTCCTCTGCAGTCACTGCTACTGGGTTCTATCCCATGCCTGCCCAGCAAGGCATGATAGTTGGTTAGTTTCTGTACTGTACACATACATGTCTCTCAAGTGTCATGTCATGTAATTTTATTAGTAATGTGTAATCCATCTGTCACAGAATTACCATCAAAATGATTACCTAAATTGCAAAGTATCACTACATCAGCCCACAGTACACCTTGGTAGGTATATAGGTCCACCTGATGTGCAAGTGTTCTGAGCAGTTGTTACTGCTTGGCCCATACTGTCCCATGAGAATAGCTTGATAAGTATGTACATGCTACAGCAGCTATAGGGGACTTGTACACATAAAGAAAGGACAGACCCATAGAGTAGAGAGTCGTACTGTTGTCAAGTAAATAGACTATAATGGTAGTAATGGACTGTTTTTCTCTCTCCCCAGCCCTTACCTTCATTTATTATTAATATTATACATTGGTTATGGTTTACTATTAACATATGTTGTTAAATTACCTGTATTTTTGAGCATGTGTATTATTATTGTTAAGTATTATAATGGCTGCATATTAACATCTTTTGTTGAATTACCTATTTTGTTGGCCTTATGCTGTAACTGTTATTAACATGCTGTTAACATACTGACTGTTCTGTCATGAATTGTTGTGTTTGACATAATATGCACCGATATGTAATTGGGTTATTTCCACTGTTCTGGCATGCTGTTATTACTACGCTTTGTTCATAACTAACATATACTTATTGCTATACCTCCATCACCACAGCACCTCAGTCTTGGCTGGTTCCCGGTGATCCACTTACCTTGCTTCAACTGGCCATGGCACTGGGTCCTAGCACATCTTGGACTGTGGCCAGTGGTGCTCCCTCCACTGCCCCTGCACCACCTGTGGCATCTGGTGGAACCACCTCAGGAGACTGGACCTGGCCTCCCCCTGGCAGCAGTGGCAGAGGGGCTGCACTCACCCAACAGCAACTGCCAGTCATGGTGCACAGTATCATTCATCGGACCTATGAACGTCACCTGCTGCAGATTGAGGGCTCACTGGCCAACCTGATGGGGCAGGCTAGCCCTGGTGCCCATCCTCCAGCACAGCCACTTTTGGAGCAGTGAACGAACAGTGTCAACTGCCCATGGGTGGGGATGTCAGTCATGCTGTTGCCATCTGGAGGCACATTCAACTCCTATTCTATAACACCCTCCCCATCCAAGGTGTGTACCCTCATCATGTGTCACACACCATCCCTGTCTGATGTCTTGTCTGTCTTGTCTGTCTACTATCGCATGCTCTCCTAACCAACTTACCTCCCCAGACATACTTATGACCCTTCCCTAACATTCTACTCTCTTCTTATAAAAAATAAATAAATAAATAAAATAAAATATCTCCCTATACATATCTATCCATTTTGCACATGTGTCCAGTGGACACAACTTATTTGGTCTAACTGGCTTGTCTACACATTTATGCCGTCCTTGCCACTTTCTCTGGGGTTTGAGAATCCAAATCCATCTACAAAACCTGTTAAAATGCACAGCTGTTGCTGTACAAGAAATGTGTAGCTACGGTTCTTTCCTACACCCATCCTGCACATCCCTATCTGCCTTTCACACTGTTTTTCCCCCTGCTTTCCCCATTTCACCACTTTCCTATCACATCTTTATATTTTTTTAGCGAGGGTTTGTGTGGATTTGCACAGAGTGGCTCGGTGTGTCATGCCACTCCCCTTCACTTAGCTCACCTTAAATGAGCTTTAATGAGCTTTACTGAATATATGTGTCTATTACATTGTTAATCACATGTAGAAAACAAACACCTCCACCAAGTGTCAAACCTGGTCCCCCCCCCTCTCAACTGTAGCCCACTGCATTAACCCACCATACTAGACAAGGCTTAAGTTAAACAGCTGTTTCCAGCATAACATACTGATTGCTAATTACAGACATTATGCATGTAACTGAAATAAAACACTAATGTGAAAACAGGGAGTGTACCCTGGACTCTGGTGCAATACTAAATAATGAGAAAGACATAATAATGGACATAAGTGAGACCTGTGATACCAGGTATATGTGCACTTTTTATCAGCAACTTGTGAAAAGACACCTGCAATGGCATCAAAGTACATGTACAACTGGAACCCCGGTGCAGAAATACAACCATATAAAGCTACACACATACTCATGGATGTAGAAATGTTTCTCATAGCCAGTATATGTGCACATATATCTTGCAAATGCACATGTGTTTGCAGTGTCAATAACTCAGTCAGTTAAGTGCCTTGCATACAGTACATTTTGCCACACATAGTCCTGGGTTCAAATCCAGTGTTGTGTTGCACTTCAATTACATTGTTGTGAAGACAGCAAGTAATGACTGAGCCATGCAATTTTAATCCCCACAAGTTACTGCTACTTAATTATCTGCTATCCATTTTTGCAAGTCTAAGGCCTGCAGGTAGGGACATACTGGCTAACTATATGTTGCCTACTGTTCTGTTATTGGCACTGTTGCATAATAGATGTACCTTAAGCACATGCTTCAATTAGACTGTTAAGGGTACCCTTACCCCGGTTCTGTTGTAATGACAGTGCTGATACAACTGCCACAATTACACATACAGCTTGCTCTCCTCCAAAGTGTTCGCACTCCCCACTATGTGTTCTAGGGTACAGCAGCAGTTGCTGGCTGTAGCATACACAGCTGTATGTTAAGGTAGCTGCTACAGAACTACCATACCTCCCAACCCCCTAGAACAAGGAATCTGGACACAACTATACATAATGGGGAGTAGGCAAAGGCCCAGAGAAAGGGTCATGTTTAACAGTCTGCTCCTACAAAGATAGTAAGTTGATAAAATAGCAGCTACTGCATTAGCATGCATATTCTGATGGGTATGAAGGGTGACACTCATGTCTCTCTTCCTTTACTGAGCTCAACCTGCAATGTTTGCCAGTGAACTTCCAGATGACAACAATGTCATGGGACACTGACCAAACATATGAGGCAAAACTGTGGACATACTTTATAAATCTCTACACTGGACTGTATTTGTACCTACCCTCTGTGATGCTGTAGTCTCCACACCTCAGTAATGTCCATCTCAAAAACTAAGAAAGGGGCCAAGGCTTACACGAGGGCCTTATAAATTGCACTGTGGTAGCATGCCATTGGCTAATGATAGTGCAGTTCAGTTGTTTTGGCTGATATTAGCAATTCTGAGCCAAAGATTGGTGCAGAGGAAATTATATGTTAATGAGCATTACCTACAAAAGGCAAGCAACTGATTATGGGGAACAAGTCTGTCTAGATTTCAGTCACACAAACAGTGTATGTCCAAAGCATTTCTAGAGGAAAGATTCAAAAAAGGAATACTGCACTCCACCAGGTATGTAATATATTTTCCATATAACGGGATGCAGATGGGAGGAAGGAGATATGGGAAATAGGGATTACAGCAGTAGGCTTGTCTTAGCTCTAAGGTATTGACATGTCAGTGATATTCTGCTGTCTTATACACCTACAGGCATGCCTCTCAACTGTTCCTGCTTTCAATCATATCTTAGCTCTTTCCCTGTCAATCCCTTCTGCATGTGCTGGGTGTTGTGAAGAAAGCTAGTGTATTACATGTAACACTTAGTGACAATAACTAAGGGTGTACACTCCTATAACATCAAAGGATGTACTGTAATTCACCTCCTTTCATTCTGTCCATGTGTCAAATAAATAGTTCTAACATTGTAAAAGTGTCCCTGAATGTCCCTGATGTACTCTGGCTAAGTCCCTGTTTTATTGTTTGGTTGAGAGCTATGACTAACATACCTGTCAACCTCCTACAGCAAGAAACCAGGACAGAGCTATAATTAATGGGGGCCCAAGACCCAGACTCAGTGATGGAGTATAAATATTGCCCGTATAAAGTAAGAACATGAATAGACTAACAGATATTACTGTAGCATAACTGTTTTCTGAGAGGTATGATGTGTGAAAGTCAGACTCTATCTTTATTTTCTGACATCAACCATCAATGATTGGCCAACCATTTTTCATAAATCCACATGTTTGTGTGAAAAAGGACCACACCTATGAGGCAAACTTCTTGAAAGTCTGCAAACATATGCATAGTTGACAGGTGTGATGCCTACAGGGAAAATATACTACAGCAGGTTTGCATTGCTTTCTGTCATTGTGGCACATTGGGTGTTGCTGGGCTGTCCCCATATAGTTGTTGTAATAGCACAGTGCTATTTGTCTAACAGTGGCAGTATGACATAGTGGGAATTTGCCCATAGTGGATAGAGTAGACTGCAGTGATAGGTGTTGGGACATACAGCAGAATCTGTCACTGCACACAGGGACATAAACCAGTATTGCTACTATCTTGGTGATATCCACACATGTAGTGCATTTCCAGACTGTGGGGTATGATGTGTGAGGGAGCAGTGGATAGTGCAGACCACTATGGGAGTGCAGGATCTGTACATAGTGGACGTCCACATATCTGGTCCTGTAATGTGTTTCACTCTTGTTGTCTTTCAGGAACCATGTACTGCAGGAGACATCCACCATTCTGAACTGCGGAGTATGACATCATAATGGATGGCCTCAGACACCACCATCACATCTTACTTTCCAGGGGTTGGCACAATCATAAACAGTGGGCAGCATTGTGAGCAGACCTTGTGTGGGCTGTTAATCAGATTGGCCAACAGGACAGGACTTATGATCAGGTCTGATACTGGGGCACAGATATGGTGAATGCTGCATGGTAAAGGGCATCTGCTATTGTCAGGGATCATGCTGCCACTGGTGGAGAGCATGCGATGGAACAACCACTCTTGGTCACAGAGGAATTCCTGGTGAACCTAAGATCAACCAACAGCTCCCAGGCATGCATCATGCCATACATCCTGGAGGGGGTTGCCACAGCATCCCCAAAAGAGGAACATCCATGTAAACTTACTGTGTTCTCCAGTGTAATACTGTATCAGTTATTATGGCAGGCTGTACATACCAGTACATGGGTGTTAGGTCTTTTTATGGATTTTATGCACAGCTGTGCACACATACTCAGAATGTCAGCAATATAGCCATTATCACAGTAGCTACTGTACATGTGGATATATGCACATATTACCTTGTAGTGCTGCAACATTTGGTAGATCTGATAGTACCTCTCCCTCAACTTTTCATAGATCCATCAGGTGTGGCCGAAGTCCATGGTCCTGTACCTGGTTAGTATGATGCTGTTGTTTTACGGATAATATATACCCTAATAAAGTTAAGGGATACCATTTTGCCCTATGTACAACTGTTGTGCTTAGCCAGAATAGAATATTTGTATGCTCCATTCTAGAACAGTTAACTACAGTGCATAGACTGGGTAATCACAGGTGTGTATTTGTACAAACATTAACACATTTGCACTTATAGTTATGAGTGACTGCACAGCCTGCTTTATATGAAGCAATCACTCCAAGATGCCTGTTCAAACACAACAGGGAGATGTTACATACTGAGGCAGTGATACTACTACTGGCATATCATTCTCAAGATAGGCGTACTGGGTTTTATGTGTAGTACTATCATATACACTGTCATATTGCATACCTCACAAGTGTATTGTACTAACAACATTAGCTGGATGTAGCTGATGTGCATGTTATAATGGACCTGGCTTGTCTGTGCATGTTGTTGTGAGTTTGTCTGTTGTGCATGATATCAGAGATGAGAAGAGGTGGCATGTGTAATGCAGTTGTGGATCTTCATCTGTGTGAGACTGTGTGGATTATCATACATAATAGTGCAGATAGTAATGTACTGCTTTTGTCTTGCTTCTCACAGGTGAACGGGAGGTTGGGATCTGTCCCCCTCACAACCTGATGTCAGTGTCTCACAGGACTCTGATGATGATGGTGGCCATAATGAGGCATAGGTGAGGTTGTTGGGGGCTGAATCTGTCCCAGAGGTTGACATTACTCTTCTGCCCCCATTGTCCCTGTGCACAGTCAGTATACCCACACATAGTCCCCAGAGGTCACAGATATTGGACAGTCAGAGTGTGGTGACATTGCACAGAACAGTATGACAACTATAGCAGCAGTGAATGTAGGCACTGGCCATAGCCAGAGAGTTGGTGATTCCCCACACAAGCAGATTGACAGGGGTGCTTGAAGGAGGAATGCTGCCCATTCACCACCTGTCTGTCATAGGTGTCACATCATGGGTTACTCGCCACATGTTTCAGGCCATCATAGAGGCACAGGCACATTCTGAATGCAACACCAGATGGATGCTTAGGGTTATGGATGCAGCATAGTCTGACATTCATGACTGCCTCCGCCACATTGGTGACAACCTGGATCAGTTCACTGATATAGTGGACAGACAGAGGACTGAGACAGTCTCTGTCTTTGACCACACATTGTCTGTGCTGGAACATCTGGTTGGAGTTGGGCATCGGACACATGGATGTAGGTCAGCAACACCATATGCTGAGAGTTCGTGTGGCCATTCACACTCTTGCTCCCGTAGTGGCAGTACATCCAGCACTACAGAGGGAAGTATTCTGTCCACACCATAACTTGGCAGGCCATGGGCACATGGTCCTGGGTGGTCCCGTGGGTGACACAGGCCATGCAGACAGCAGTCTCCATCAGCTGCTAGCACCGCATCTGACCTTGGGCACAGTGGTGCCAGTGCTACACCAGGTGGAGCCAGTTCCCGTGTTCATGGCCGGAGATGGTGAACTGTCCACTATACCATATAAGGTCCACAGCTGTCCAACATACACACATGTAGGGCTAGCACTGGGCTTGACTGTGTAACACACACACACACACACACACACACACACACACACACACACACACACACACACACTGAAACACCACTGTCACATGCAGGTCAACTACAGACACACGTGGCACCTCTCCATGGCCCATCTAACCAGAACCCCTTCCTGACTCACACACATGCTGTCAACTGTTTGGCACAGCCTAGGCCTCTGGCACCCCGCACCAAACCATGTGCATGTGATGATATCTGTATCATATCCCTGCCATCCTTGCCATCAATGCAGGGACATGCAAATATGTGTCTGATGCACAAGTTGACTGTATTACTTTACATGTACTTTTGTAGTGCAGCATTGTTATGCTATGGCAGTTGTTGTGGGCCATGACAAGTACTGTAAATTGCATCTTGTCTAAACAGCAAACTTTGTTGATTGATGTTAGACTGGTGATAGTGTTACAGAATGACAGGTATGTCACATACCTATTTATGTTTCTGTTCCAGGATTCTGAGTGGTAAGACTATGGACACATGGTGGCAATGCAGTGGCACAGTCTGGCATGGCACCACAGCAGAAATATGATGTCAGCAAGTTATGGCAGTATACGTGCATGGCTCCCTAGATGCATATGTGTAGAACAGTGTGTCAGGGACAATGGGGACAGTCAGTGTAATCATGCTTTCATACTTTGTGACAGGGTCTGCTACCCTTGATACATGCCACCTGGGTTTTCTGAACATACAAATCTAGATGGTGGTGAACAGCAGTTATGCATATGTAGATGAGGGCAAATTAGGACCAGCAGCTATATGGGTGTATCTGTAGTGCTGCAAGGGGATAGTTTTATACACCCACACACAAGTTGGATGATGTGAGATTAGAACGCCTACTTATCTAGTAGCACACATTATAGCTTGCAGTATTTATCACATGCTCAACAGTGTTTATCTGATACTTCATTGTCAGGCAGTGCTCTTAAGGTGGATGATATCAGCAGGCCTTCTAAAGAAGGCCAATGTTGAGGCCGACAGTTAGTCACAAGGGCATAAAATGAATAATCATTGCACAGACATAGGCCAGATGCGCTGCATGGGGATATATGTACACACACACACACACACACACACATATATATATATATATATATATATATATATATATATATATATATATATATATATATAAATGTGTATAACAGGGATGTCACTTTAACTATTGCTATGTGTATACGTTATGTAAATGTGTTATATGTGGAGAGTCTATGTATTATTCTACTTTATCTTGTTATTATATATGTGTATATATATATATATATATATATATATATATATATATATATATATATATATATATATATATACCTGATTTTAGCCGGAAATTCGTGAGTGGATTTATGCGAAAGTGAGTTTTATCGAAAACGCACTTTTGCATAAATTAGTAGGTAAAATAAAAAATAAATTATGTAAATAAAGAAAAAACATGTGGTTTGCATGTTAACTTAGTTGTACATCAATGTTTAGTTTTGATGTACAACTTAGTGGACTGTTGTTGAGATTGTAGTATAGTGGGGATGAGGGAACATTCCTTTTTCCCCACTGTAGTGTGACGTCGGAGTGAGAATATTAAAGCAGAGGGGGTGTGGGGGGAACAGCCCCCCCACATGGGGGGTGCAGGGGGGCTTGTCCCCCTGCATAAAAGTGTTTTAAGTGTTTAGTTTTTTTTTTGTTATGGATTTACATGAAAGTGCGTTTTCGTTGAAATGCACTTTTGTGTAAATGCATTTGCGGATTTATGTTTCGTGAAACAGAAAGTCGTTATAATGCAGTAGATCCATACATATATATATATATATATATATATATATATATATATATAGATTCATAGGTTAACATTAACATTAACCTCTCTTCCACACTCACCGTTACTCTGAACTGTTGATCCCAAGTACTTAAACTCATTCACCTTCACCACCTCTACTCCCTGCATCCTCACAATTCCTCTGTCCTCCCTCTCATTCCCACACATATATTCTGTCTTACTCCTGCTGACCTTCATTCCTCTTCTCTCTAGAGCATATCTCCAACTCTCCAGGGTCTCCTCCACTTGTTCCCTACTCTCACTACAGATCACAATGTCATCTGCAAACATCATAGTCCACGGGGACTCCTGTCTGATCTTGTCTGTCAACCTGTCCATCACCATTGCAAATAAGAAAGGGCTCAGAGCTGATCCTTGATGTAATCCCACCTCCACCTTAAATGCATCCGTCACTCCCACCGCAGACCTCACCGCTGTCATTTTATATAGATATATATATATATATATATATATATATATATGTATATATGTGTGTGCCACATACTAATAGATAAGTACTCATGTGTGAAGGGGATAGAGGAAGACATATATGTATATGTAGTTGTCTGTATGTACAGACATATTTCCACATAGCAGGTCTTTGAGTGGAAGAGGCAACAGACTTGGGTTGAAGTAAGTGTAGGAGCATGCAGTTTGACTGTCAGTACTTACAAGGTAACTCCAGGCCAGAGCTACCTATTCTCCAGTTTGGGATTTTATGTGCTGCAGACCATTGGCTGCTACACCTGTTTCCACAATACAGCACTTCCCTGATATTGTAAAAGGCATTTCCCGGCTGTTTGCTGAACTTAATATGTGACTCATACCTCTCTAATGTACAGATTTTCTCACAATGTCCAGATTTTTGCCTCATATGTTTGGTCCATTTTACATAAAATTGTGGCTTTCTGGCCAATTAGTGGCAAATCATTGAGGACTGAAGTTAAGAAATGATGACATACATTTGAGTTTCAGACTCAATACACATCAGAAGATTCATGCTAATGCATGAACTGCTATTCTATCAACTTTCTAAGTTTGTAAGAGCAATATCTAAAATGTGTCCCTATTTCTGGGCCTTTGTCCCACTTTTATTCATGGCTTTGGCCAGATTTATTGCCCTAAGAAGTTAAGAGGTATGATGTGACTGGGGTACATGATGTAACACCACACAGAGGCCGACAGTCTGTATACCTCTCCTTGTACATGTTTTTGTAGAATGTCCATCATTTTGCCCCATATGTCTGCTCTGTTGCTCATACATTTGTGGTGTTCCAGTAATATACTGTAAAATGCAGTCAGTGAATTGTTGCAACTACTGACACATTTAAGTGATGTCCTTTACATCCTGCAGCTAATCTGACCTGTTGCAACCCACTGTTATACTAGCCTCCTTCTAGGTTACTCAGATTATGTATAATGTCTGTCTGTAGGTCTGGCCCTTTGTCCAACCATTCACTCTGGCTTTGTCCTGATGTCTTGCAGTAACAGATTGATGGGTTATGAGAGTCTGTGGGAATACCATCATATGAGTAACTCACATGCAAAAGATTTTAATGCTGCCAGATTCGAACCATCAACACCATCACTCATGCTAATGTCCCTAGTCCAGTGAGCCACATTAGCTGCCTACAGGGGACAACCTCAAGAGGATCATCCTCTGAGTCCCCTGCAGGTGTGATTATGGGGACCTGGGCACTGGTGGGAGGCTGTGTATCCCCTTCCTTTGCTGATCCTGCTGCAGCTGTTTCCGCAGGATCATATTGTGTAGCATGGTATATACTGAACACCTATGCACATGTGACTGGAGAGTACTGCAGGGCTCCACCAGATATATTGAGGCACTGGAACCTTGACTTCAGCAGCCCAAGCACATGGTCTGTGATGTTCCTAATTTGTGTGTGTGCCTGATTATGACATTCTTCGGTAGGTGTGTGTGCATTTCTGATGGGTGTCATCATCCATGGTTCCAGTGCAGAGCCAGCATCCCCCAGTAAATGGCCATATGAAATGTCCCTCCAGCAAACATCCAGTACAGCTGTGATGCATGCCAGATATGGGAGTTGTGATAACTGCCAGGGCTGCCAGCACACACATTCATGATAATGCCCTGGGTCATATACATAACTTGGTAGTTGATGGAGTAATACCCCTTGTGGTTGAAGTAGACTCTACCATCCTCACCGGGTGGTACCTTGATGTGTACATGAGTGCAGTCTATGGCACCCAGTACCTCACGGTAGAGTGCTACATGGTAGAAGAGTTGATACTGCTAGCCCTCTCCTCAGGGGTGTGGGGTAAATAAATGTGCTCACTGGCATGTGGTAGCATGGCATCCAGGAACTGGTGGAGTACCCTTGATGATGATGTCTGTGAGACCCCCCCCATCATGTTCCCAGTTTGTATTTGGAAAGTACCTGTAGCTAGTATCTTAAGGGCTACACATACCTTTGTTTTCACAGGGATGGGTTCCCCTCTGTTAGCTTTGAATCTGAGTTGAGGGTGGCAGAGCTCAGTGAGTTCTTGTAGTATGTCCCTGTCCCCGCTGTAGAGCTCTACAATCTACAGCTCATGTAGCTCCTGGAAGTACCCTGGGCCTGAACACTCTTCTCCTTCTCAGGTTAGGCCTATTGTCAGCAACAGCATCCACACTGATCTCAGCATGTAGCACATACAGATGTAGCAAACCTGCAGCAGCCCCTAGCACTCCTTCAGTTAAAAATTGCAAGTTTGCACTCCACTGGTGCAAAGTATGGGGGGGGGGTGAAATCATATTGTAGGGTGTATGCAACCTTTATAGTGCTCTGCTGTAGGTGCAGCCTGTGTGATTGTCTACCTATGATGCATTCCACCTGCCAAGTACATCATTAACGGGCTTTAACAGCCCTAGTTTAAGTGAAAAAAGGGGTCATCAGTACTTAATTATTCATTGGCTTTCGCCACCAATTTTTTTGGTTTTTTTTACAGGCTTTCTCACTGAGTACTGCTGTGTGCTGTGCAAACCTGTGCCACAAAGATAAACAATGATCAGCAGTCAGTTGACCCGCCCCCATGGGCAGACACGCTTAGTACGGTGGTGCATTGTGCAAGCACACAGTAATATGCTCCCCGAGGGTAAACAAAGCTTAGCAGTCACTGGACACCCCCCCTGCTCAACAGAACCCCATGTCACACAAACAGGTGTTGCTAATCTTCAATGAGCATAAAATAAATCAGACACATCCCCTTGTGATGTCAGCTACCTCTTTTGTGGACACCAACATGGTTCTGTGCCTACATGGATGAGATCTGCAGACATGGATACCCATTTTTGCTATTCAGTAACCCAGCTCATTTGCATAGAGATCCATGCACACAACAGGGAAACTACACGGTTCCAGGCCCTGCCTCATTTGTAACCACAGTAGTCTACCATTGTATATACTCCATGCAGGGTCCTATAATGTATTACTGTCACATGCTACTAATTTTCATTTTTACACTTTTTAAATTTTTTATTTTTCATAAAAGCATGTCTACACACTATGGCATGCCATGCAAGCATAGCCTGATTATTAACAAAAAACAAAAAAACTCATTTTAAATTATTTTCCATTAGGTTTTGGACACACGGTGGATAGTTTTGCACATGTCTGTGTCTGGTATGCTATTTCTGTCCTTCTAACTGCACTTTTACAGCCTCTGTTGTCTGTTTAAAATTTCGTACAAATAATTTTTCAATGTACATTTTGGACACCAACACAGCGTCTGCAGGACTGCCTATCTGCTTGCTGGATCACTCTACCACCCTCATTTGCATGCATTTCACTTGCTTATGAGGTGATTTGCATTCCACATACACTTCCATGTTGGGGCGCGCATGTATGCTCCTCAGTTATGTTTAATGTATCACACATCTGCTTACTTCCATCTAAGCACAGTGCCACTATGCCCACCCCATAAAAAAAGACAAGTAGCCTTTACTGAATTCTCCCTAGAAAATATAAACATAGAGAAAGATCTAGTGAGGGAAAGCTGCATGCATGTATGCACATTTGTTGTCAATAGATATTTAGTGGGTCATCTGAGAAAGAAAAGCTCAGGCAACAGTTGAATGAAAAATAAAATATTATAAGCAGATGCACTTGCACTATAACCCTATTCTTGTAAATGATTACTCAGTATGAAAGATGAAACAAATTTCTACTCTTAGTCAATATTCTGAGTCAATTTAATAATGTATTAAGAACTGTAAACATTTCCAGTTCTAAAATAACTGGAAGCTGAGAATGAGAAGTGGAAATAAAGTTTTCTGATACGGCATTGACAAATAAAGCAGAGGAAGAAATGCTTACTGAGTCTCTTGGATGAAGTTTGATTGCTTTTTTTTTTTTTTTTTTTTTTTATTTGAAAAAAAAAATCAAAGGTAATTAAATTAGCTATGCCTGCTATTACTTCCTAGTGACACTTCTTTCACTTGTAAATGCAGTGCTGCCCGGTTAAATAGGAGCCTAAAGATGAAATTTTCCTTATGTTGGTGCTTCAGTATTGACATGAAATGCTTTCAGCTTAGATAGCTGCATTAAGTAATGGTTTTCTCAACTATAAAGCACCCTGTATTTGTCTGACGAAAAGATGAGATGTGCTTTCTTTTTTCATTATTTCTCAGTTTTTGCTGCATTATTGTACATGCCTCGTATCCAGCTCAAACATTCATTTCTTTAGAGCATACCATCTTGAAGAAACCTTCAGGGAACCTTGATAATAAGTTTGAATTATTACCAGTTGTGATGTAAAAACAGTGATTCAATGGGGAGATGGGATTAACTCTCTCACTAAACAGCATTAGTTCCAGAATCCCACTGAGAGAGTATGACTTCCATAAAATCAATAACATGCAACTGTTAAATTCACACTGTTTCATTTTTTTTCTAACAGGATTCCTTTTTCTTCTGTATCTCTCATTATTCTCTTTGTACTTCGCCATGCCTTCAGTATCTTTTTTTTATATTATTCATATCGTTTTGGAAGACTGCCTTTGATAGTACTTCTAACTCTTAAAGGAGTCTAGAATTTCTCAGAAAGATACAGAAAATGATTGACGTAGTTTATCTAAGTATTCAGGAATATTTTCATTTTGTGTTAGTTTGGTGATTAATTATTTTTCTGTTATATGAAAGCCCGCTCTATACCAGGTTAGTGAATAAACAGCAACGATACAACTGCTGGTGAATATTCCTATCTATGACCCTGTCTATAGCATAGCAGTAAGACCGAATGGATTTTATCAAACATACCATAATTGCTGCATCTCGCAGGTTGGCACACAGAATTAAAACTGAGCTATCTAGAATTTGACTATTATATTTTAGTCTGAGTCCATCATTGTCCACTTGCAAAAACTATGATTTTGAGCAAGACAATTTAAAAGACTGAGGACCTGAGTTAACTCAGGAAGATGGTATGTTGATATGATGCACAAAATGAAGCATAACTTAACAGCTTCAGGCTAATTAAACTCACTGTTCTTTTAAAAACAGTGGTATATAAAAGTATACAAATAATTTTCCAACAATCTCAGGTTTACATAATACAAACCAGTTACATAATCTTCAGTATTTCACATCCCCCCCATTTATAAATGACATGATTGAATCCAGCTCCATGCAATAGAGGGGAGAAACCTTGAACAGGATCCAGATGATGTATGTTGGACCATAAGAATGGCTGCTTTGAGGGTCTAGGCCTGGAAGTATGGTAGTGGGTTGATGTGGCTGTCACTCCCATCCTGGGAAAAAGGAGGTGGCTCAGCTATCACTGTTAATCATGATGACTAAAATGCAAAAAATTGTTTGTAGAAGCAGTAATGCAGGCTTGTGCTGCATGACTGATGTATAACTGCTATACCACTTATCTGAGGAATGTTGTGTGATAGCACACCTGAGTGGCAGGCGTTGTAAGTCTGCAAGTCACCTGTAGTGCAATGTTTAAGAGGGATGACAGGGGAGTGTCATGAGATCAGTAGACTTGCCTGCTTTTTACAGCCTGACTCTCATGTCCTAAAGGAGTGAATGGGTTGATAAAGCTCACCAGACAGGGACTAGTGGGCTGTAGGACTCTTTCCCCTGGGTGTGGATGCCTGACTTCCATTGCTATGAAGGGAAACATGAGCAGATGGGGCACAGGTTGAGGTGGCCATTAGATTAATGAAGCCCACCCAGTGGGGAATATAGAACAAAATATGATTGCTACCTCCCAAGAAAATGTTTATACCTTAACAGACCTACCTACGTATTAATTCTTCTGTATGTTTTCTCTTTAAGTTTTGTTTTTGTGTTTTTTAATCTTCATCTAACAGAACTATGAAAATTCTGAACACAAATTTCTGTTTTTTCTTTTAACAAGGTAAAACGATAAAGTATTAGCATATTGATCACAATCAGCCAGGTGAACCCCATGATTAAGTAATCAGTTTATAATCAGACCGTTTGCAAGTGGGAATAGAAGGCATCAACCACAGGACTACATGCTAAAACTTGATAATAGCTCATAGCTGTAAATGCTTCACTGAACTGCCAGGCTTTACTATGTGTTTTTTATATAACTACAGAGGTTACTTGAAAAAGTAACTAAAATTTTGCAGATTGATATTTATATTACTTCAGGAGTGAACAGACAGACAAATACACACACACACACACACACACACACACACACACACACACACACACACACACACACACTTGGTAATACCTAGTAGCTACATTAGAGTGTGTACCATAGAAGCCTGGGATTCATCATTGATGGCATGTATATGGAGAACTGAATGCAGAGATGCTAGATCAACAAGTTCATCTCTTTTAGAACTAGTGTCATTATTCAGAATTGAATGTCTCATGGATCTCAACAGCAGGAATAAAAAAATAATCTCACTTATTTTAAGCCAAATACAAAAAGCAAAGCTTTCGGGAATACGCCCTTCTTCAATGCAAATAAAACACATTTCAAATGCAGAGTTTTAAATATAGCGCATCATTTGATTGCCCAATAAGAGCTCAGCTTGTTATACAGAGAAGCTAAAAAGTACATTCAAAAGCAACTTAAAAGCAAAACAAATACAAGCAGGCAAAAGCAACATTGACTTCAGTTTCATTTGTTTTTACTTTAATATAGGTGTTAAACTAACTGGGACATTTAATCCAGGTGCACGTTCAGCTTGCATTTTAAAAACGTTAATAAAACATGAAAGCATCCATAAAACAGGTACTAGAATCCTTGAATTACTTCTAAAACTTTTTATACTGCTTTGGAAACACATACGTTCAATGCTTACAATTCATGCGTCATAACTTGTGGTTCTCCAGTTCACTTCCTATAAAAGGTTTCTTCTTGTGTGTGTGTGCGTGTGTGTGTGTGTGTGTGTGTGTGTGTGTGTGTGTGTGTGTGTGTGTGTGTGTGTAAGCGTGTCTGTGTGTGTGTGTGTGTGTGTGTGTGTGTGTGTGTGTGTGTGTGTGTGTGTGTCTGTCTGTGTGTGTGTGTGTGTGTGTGTCTGTCTGTCTGTGTCTGTGTCTGTGTGTTTCTGTTTGTCTGTCTATATCCTGCGATGACTTTACATTCATATTATTTTTTTCTCATCTGCCTACTGAGTGCAGTGATAGATTTCATGACCCTGAAAAATGTAATACTTCACAAAATGAATGAATCTACTGTGCTTCCATGAACCCCAAGCTTTGCAGAATACCAAGAGACTTATTTTCAATAGACTTGAATGCATACTTTAGCTACACAGTTTTACATGTACTTACGTTCGTCTTCATCTAAGGGAATATGAAGTAAGAGAAGCATTGTAAAGCAATAGATGTGTTCATTTTATACCCTGTGAGAATGTAAAAACTGAACTGTGTATACATTAATAAGTTGTTCTTACCTGTTTTATCTTTTTAATTTCCTACTTATCCTGTTGGATAACTTATACGTTTATATGAAGAATCAGAGCTGTATTCTAAGGAAAATATTTAAAGCCCTCTCCACCTTACAACACAACTTTATATGTTCTGGAAAAAAAATCTTCATCTCAACTTTTATTTTTTACTCGGAATCTCTTGCCCAAAGAATTAAATAAGCAAGGAATGAATCACTACAGCTGAGCTACAGACCATATAGTCCAGTCTATTCAGGATTAAAAAAAACTGAATACTAAGAAGTGAAGAGAAGAGAAGAGAAGAGGAAAGAAGAGAAGAGAAGTGAAGAGAAGAGAAGAGAAGAGAAGAGAAGAGAAGAGAGAAGAGAAGAGAAGAGAAGTGAAGAGAAGAAAAGAGAAGAGAAGAGAAGAGAAGAGAGAAGAGAAGAGAAGAGAAGTGAAAAGAAAAGAAGAGAAGAGAAGAGGAGAGGAAGAGAAGAGGAGGAAAGAAGAGAAGAGAAGAGAAGAGAAGAGAAGAGAGAGAAGAGAAGAGAAGAGGAGATAAGAGAAGAGAAGAGAAGTGAAGAGAAGAGAAGAGAGAAGAGGAGAGAAGAGAAGAGAATTGAAGAGAAGAGAAGAGTGAAGAAAAGAGAAGAGAAGAGAAGAGAAGAGAAGAGAAGAGAAGAGAAGAGAAGAGAAGAGAAGAGAAGAGAAGAGAACAGAAGAGAAGAGAAGAGAAGAGAGAAGAGAAGTGAAAAGAAGAGAAGAGAAGAGAAGTGAAGAGAAGAGAAGAGAAGAGAAGAGAAGTGAAGAGAAGAGGAGGAAAGAAGATAAGTGAAGAGAAGAGAAGAGAAGAGAAGATAGAAGAGAAGTGAAGAGAAGAGAAGAGAAGAGAAGTGAAGAGAGAAGAGAAGAGAAGAGAAGAGAAGAGAAGAAGAGGAAAGAAGAGAAGAGAAGAGAAGAGAAAAGAAGAGAAGAGAAGAGAAGAGAAGAGAGAAGAGAAGTGAAGAGAAGAGAAGAGAAGAGAGAAGAGAAGTGAAGAGAAGAGAAGAGAAGTGAAGAGAAGAGAAGTGAAGAGAAGAGAAGAGAAGAGAAGAGAAGAGAAGTGAAGAGAAGAGAAGTGAAGTGAAGAGAAGAGAAGTGAAAAGAAGAGAAGAGAAGTGAAGAGAAGAGAAGAGAGAAGAGAAGTGAAGAGAAGAGAAGAGAAGAGAAGTGAAGAGAAGAGAAGAGAACAGAACAGAAGTGAAGAGAAGAGAAGAGAAGAGAAGCGAGAAGAGAAGAGAAGAGAAGAGAGAGAAGAGAAGAAGAGAAGAGAAGTGAAAAGAAGAGAAGAGAAGAGAAGAGAAGAGAAGAGAAGATAAGTGAAGAGAAGTTAAGAGAAGAGAAGAGAAGAGAAGTGAAGAGAAGAGAAGAGAAGAGAGAAGAGAAGAGAAGGAAGAGAAGAGAAAAGAGAAGAGAAGTGAAGAGAAGAGAAGAGAAGAGAAAAGAGAAGTGATGTGAAGAGAAGAGAAGTGAAGAGAAGAGAAGAGAAGTGAAGAGAAGAGAAGAGAGAAGAGAAGAGAAGAGAAGAGAAGAGAAGAGAAGAGAGAAGAGAAGAGAAGAGAACTGAAGAGAAGAGAGAAGAGAAGAGAAGAGAAGAGAAGAGAAGAGAAGAGAGAAGAGAACTGAAGAGAAGAGAAGAGAGAAGAGAAGAGAAGTGAATAGAAGAGGGAAGAGAAGAGAGAAGAGAAGAGAACTGAAGAGAAGAGAGAAGAGAAGAGAAGAGAAGAGAAGAGAAGAGAAAAAACACTCCTGCTAAAAGACCTTTGAGGTGATTTGGCAAACATCTGGTACTACCCAGCTCAAACTTGTTTGATATACCAGACTGTCTATTGTGAGAAAGGAGGCAAAAGACAATGTTACCCAAACGATGTATAAAAAAGGTGTTTTCCTGCTGCCTGCTAGTAATTGTTTAACTTCTGTCACAGCAGGACCCATTCCTGTTTTACTCTTTCAGTTTGTCACTGTTGCTTCATCCTATCCTCTTTTCTGTTAAGCTGCATGGCATGCGGCCAACTGAACCAAGACCAAAGAATAAGAAAGAAGTCAGGAGAGTTAACATCTGTTACATGAACCTTAACGTACCGTAGATGTTACTTACAGTCATGGTAAATGTTAGGACCTTCTCAAATAAAGCAGCAGAGAATTGGGTATTCCTGACACTTATAAGGAAGTATCAGTCTGTATGAGAAACATAATTACTTAAATTCTGTATGTTACACGTGTGTGTGTGTGTGTGTGTGTGTGTGTGTGTGTGTGTGTCTGTGTGTGTGTGTGTGTGTGTGTTTTGAGCTGTGTTTTGTAAAGTAGTGTGTAACTCAGAGGAAGAGCAGCAGACTACAACAAATCATATCACTTTTTCATTTGTTTATTGGATTTTTTATTGGTATTCTAGTATTGTGGGTGATACTTCTGCTACCACCTGTTTAGTGCTCTTCTGGTAAACTTACTTCCTGCAAACATATAAAAACAAATCCTATATCTTCACACTTTATAAAAAAGCACATTTTAAATGTAAGTGTTCTTAAATCGGACATCTTTGTCTTGTAATGTCTTGTATGGAAATTTCCTTTTTTGTTGTTTATATGACTTCTGGTGATTATCTGGTTTACATCATGTACTGTGCTCGGACAGCAGTTGCTTTGTTTCAGAAATGGATATCTGCATAAATGGCTGTTTTTACTTGTAAAGTACTCATTGGTGATTGTCTGCATTCTGCCTGATAAGTAGCATTGGTTTGGTAAGTACTTTTTTTGATTCATTTTTCTCTTTCACTGTGTATTGAATTCTCTCACTTAAACAAACTAACTGTATTCTATATAAATAGTACCAGGAAAATAAAGTGCAGAACAAGCCAAAACTTGAAAACAAAGGACGTGGCCAAGAAGTGACACCAGCGGAACCAGTAGCTCGAAAATGAATCCTTTATTGAGTACGAAAAACACCCTTATGAACAAGCGCTTTCACTCGGTATAGTACCAAGCTTTATCAAGTTACATAAATAACTAAATGGTCTGAATTATATAATAATCTTAAAAACCACGTGGTCAAGTTAATCAATTAACGTACTTAATTCATTAAAAGAAATTTGTATTAGTAACTCATCCATACCTGGTCAAAATACAGAATAAATATAGATGTCATAAGTACAACCATAGTTAAAATAAAACATCCGTTAAAAATGTTTATAAGTTAAAAAATGTATTTGTGTGATGCAATAGAGTATATGTAATTAAATAATATAAAAATGAAGAATAAATACTGTTGCATTCATCAATTCCAAAAAAGTGAATAACCAATAATGTTAAAACAAGAGTAATAATCAGTGTTAAATCATATGCTCAAATATAACCACACCTTTGTAATAATAAACTGAGTATAAAATGAATAAATAAATAAGTACATAAATGCTCTCAATTAATGCAAATAACCCAGTCTAGGGTGGGTATATATAAAAAATATCTGATCTGAAATAAACACTACAATCGGGCCATCCTAAACTTGAGCACACTGCTGATATTTATGTTATCATTTAGCCCAGGTACCTTACCAGCGTCTAGTCTCAATTGCCACATCAACTCACGGTATTCTAGTGTTGTCTCCCAGTCAGCCCCAGGCGTCTGGTTTTACCTGTTCTAGCACCATAAATTTGATTTGCATGTTAGAACAAACCAGAGAGTGTTTAAAAAATGCATTGGATTCTTTAGCTTTAGAAACATCATAAAAATGTTCGTAAATCCTTCTCCTAAGAGGTCTCTCAGTCTTTCCTATATAAAAGCTTAAACATGCTGTGCATAACCCTAGGTAGACAACACCCTTAGATGAACAATTGAAATAGCCAGTAGCTTTGTAAAGGTACTTTCTAGATGGAATAAATAGGGTTGAATCATTGTAAATGGCCAGGCATTGTTTACAGGCCCCACATTTGAAAGTGCCTGGTTTGTGTTTATCCAAACCAAATTTAACTAAAGTTTTCTTTTCAAACCATTGTTTAAGATTACCGTCCCTTTTTCTTACAAAGCTTGGATGTGGGTCAACATAATTGTTCAGTTCATTGTGTAAAGTAAGTAGGGGCCAATACTTCCTTATCACATTCTCAATTTCAGGTGAACCCAAAGAATAAGTATGTATAAAACAATTATTTAAACTTGGATTAGGTTCTACCTCTTGCTCAATAGTCTGAAGGAATCCTCTACCCAGTAAAGGTGGATATTTAGTATCCCTGTTAAGTATCACTTCTTCAGCCAGGGCAGTTAATAAAGAAACTGGGTAACGTCTTTCTATAAATAACTTCTTCAAAGTTTCTATTTCGTCCTTATAGTCTGTAACAGTACTACACATTCTAGAGGCCTGTATGAACTGACCTTTAACGATACCCCTCTTTTGAAAATAGGGGTGCCCGCTTTCAAAATGGAGATAGGAATTAGAAAAACTTGATTTTCTGAAAAGCTTAGATTGGAACCCATTCTTGGAAGTGTCTTTATATAAGGTCACATCAAGATAGTGCAATTCACTAAAACTAATGTTATGTGTAAAAGTTAGAAAAGAAGTGGTGGAATTTAGGTATTTAAAAAACTCCTGGAACTGCTCAAGCGAACCATTCCATAAGATACAAATATCGTCCAAGTATCTCTTATAATGGGTAATAAAGTTGACCCATTCGGTTGCAAAAATGTAGTTTTGTTCCCATCTGTGTAAAACTAAGTTGGCATAAAGTGAGGCACATGAGGCACCCATGGCAACCCCTTTCTTTTGTCTGTAAAACTCACCATTGAAGTAAATAAAATTGTTTTCTAGCACAATTTCCATAAATTCTGTTACCAGGTTCGTAACTTTACTTCCCAGGTGAGCCTCAGAACTTAGCACCTCATTAAACCATTCTACCCCAATACTATGGGGAATACTAGGGAATAGTTCCACTATATCTATTGTGATCATAAGCAGGTTAGTTTCATAAAATTCAGGTTGAATGCCTCTAAGAAAATCCCATGAGTCTTTACAAATCTTTGTTAGAGAGGAAAGAAATTTTTTTGTGATAAAATCAATAAACTTACCGAGTGGTTCAGTAACACTACCCACACCGGAAACAATAGGTCTAAACTTTAAGGGGCGTACTCCTTTATGTGTTTTCGGAATACCGAAAATCACCAGAATTCTAGGTTTAACTACATGCAAGTAGTTAAATAATTTCTCATTAATCACACCCTGCAGTAGGTGGTCAGTAAGCAAAAAGTTTATTTTGGATGAAGCAAGATTAACTTCATTTCTTGAGACCACTTCATATTGTTCAGAATCTTGTAACATCCCAAAAAGATGAGTGTCGTAATCTGTACTCAACATGAAGACTATCCCACCACCCTTGTCTGGTTTCATAACTCTGATCTTTTTGTCCTTGAGTTCGTGAATCAGGAGGGTTTCATTTTCTTTCAAATTACTGTGAGAAGTATAGGCGTTCTGGTGGTGTAGAACCCTAAAATCTCTCTCAACTAACTCCTCAAAAACCTTAATAGATGGATGGGTGGGGGGGTTAAATGTGCTCTTTTGGGTAAGTTCCTTTATAGCTTGTGTCTGCCCTTTAAAATGAATATTTAAATTTAACTGCCTTGCAAAAAGTTTTAAGTCAACAAGGGCTTGGGTTAAATTAAAAGGGCGCAGGGGAACAAAATGAAAACCCCGGGTAAATAGCCCAAAGGTACAATGATTCACCTCTAAATCTGTATAGTTGTAAATAATAAAATTATCATTCTTGATAATAGTGCAATCTTCAATGGTCTCATAACAAAATTCATCAAGATTAATATTAGTATTATGTGAGACTAGTTGTGTCTGTTGTTCCAACCTTGTTGGTGGTATCTTTGCCCCCCCCCTATTCTGTCTGGTGCTTGTTGAAAATCCTGATAAGAATTTTTCCTTTCTTTTTCTGCCAACCTTTCACTCCTACATAATGGTGGAACAAATGTGTCAGAATGCTTGTCAAATACAGTACAGTGATTAACAAATTCATGCGTCTGGTTGTTAACTCTCCGTAGTTTACCAGGAACAGGGTATGCAACACCATCTCTGTAGTCTATCAAATCTCTCTCTAACTTACGCATTTTACGATTCAAAATTTTCACACAAAATTGATCTACCTCTTTAAAAACATTGTCATAATTAATCATAACTGACATAAAATTAGAGTCTTTGACCAAGGAATTATTTAACAAGGTGAGTTCATTTAACAAAGTATTGGCCTTCGCCTCATACTCTGCAATCATTACTTTTAAAACCTCCAAGCCTGCATAATCAAAAACTTCACAAAGTTTATTATAATATGGAGTTCCCAGTTGTACATGTATATAAATAGTAGCCATTCCATTGCTGTTTTTTTTTAATAACCATCCTTTGTTGTAAGCCCATTGTAGATGACGTCGCTATTCTGCCATAGCCTCCATACCGGTCAACATAGCCACCCTGCCTCGACCTCAAATATTTATCATTCAGATAACCTCATCCAATACCTCAGCAACCCCTTGTACTTCATGTGAGGTTTCATTACATAATGTCACTGCCTTTCTACAGATTCCATACTTATCAACAAAGCTATGCTCTTCTTTTGTCTCCAGTACTTTTTCCATCGCATAAATAACTTTGACTGTCACTGTCACATCACTCACCGTTGTTGTTTATCTTTTCAGCTTTTCCCAGTAAGGGGTCGCCACAGCGGAACTCTGGTCTGCTAATGATTGGCAGTAGATTTTTTTATGGTGCTGAGTTGCCAGCCTAACGCCCAACCTTCAGCGAAGGCATGCCTATCCATGCATGTCTTTCGGAGGCCACTCGACCGCGGGGAGGACATGCAGACTCCGCACAGAAGGCACTCCCCGCACACTAGCTGAGAATCGAATGGGAGAACCTCTTGCTCACTTAAATGGTACTTTGCATTATCATGGAGTCCCAGTGTTCTCTAGCTTGTACCTTAGATACAATGTTAAAACTAGGAGTTCACAAATAGTGTAGCAACTGCCTCATGCCTACTCATAAATTTTCACTTCTTCTGCATGCTGGTTCTATCTGCAAAATATACTATTATTTATTTAAATTAGAAACTCATCTTTCCATAGTACATAGTGTGAGTGAATGGTGTACAACACCACAATTACATATACTGAAGTGATTATAAAATCTCCACAAGTATCAACCTTGCATACCTTTCTAAGTGGTCAATAACTATTCCTACTCCTCACATGAACCACAAACGCTAACCTGCACTTCCTAAGGTCCCTAGGCCTTTAGCATACCCTAGTAGAGTTCTATTTGCTGGAGATTCTACTGTTCAATGCACAGACTCTTAACTGAGCAGGCTGAGCATGGATAGGGAAGCAGTAAGCTGGCTATCTGATATTAGCATTGGGGATGCCAGTAGGGCCATTATGAGACATACAGAAAACTCTGCAATGCTTTCCAGTGTCTCAACTGCATTCAGAGCTATCCAAGCTAAGATGAGTATTTTCCTAATCAACTGCACTTGTACTTGCTTTATACAGTGATCACTACTGGTTTTGATTGTTGTTAAAGCATTTACTTAATTTTGTAGCAAAAATACTAATTTCTCTGTTGTCAACTTTTCTAGACTGTGTGCCTTCAAATCTCTTTGCAGAAGGGTGAATTAGCCAGAGCCTTAGTTGTGCGGTAGCTGTTTGTTGTTTATTCTTATTTATCAGCATACATATGATATAACTAAAGGCAACACCAAAAAATGCCCTGGCAAAGCACATTAATACATTTCCAAACCATAATTTCAAGTTTATCATTCTGGAAAGGGTAGTAATGGATGAGAGAGGGGGACCCAGTGACCGGTTCCTTGAATTTAGAGAACTTATGAAGCAACACAGAGTTAATGCCACTACTAGCCCAGGTTTGAATGATATAGTGTCCCTCACCAGTTATATAAAACATAAAGCAGACTTTTTATTTTAATGAAGTGTACACTATGACCTTGTTTTTCATTTCTATGTAAGTTTTTATAGCATTGATATTAATTATTGTTTGTTCCAAGACATTTTGAGTTTTATTGGACGTATTTTATTGTATATATTACTTGTTGCACAGATTTATACATATGATGTTCATATTTTCTCTAAAAACAGTTGATAGTTTTATTTATTTTTATTTTATTTATTTAACATTTGTTGACCGGGAAAGTCCCACTAGGTTCCACAGATCCTGTTTTCAGCAGAGGCCTGGGGAGAAATGCTCCAGAAGCATGTCTTTTTTTGTATTATTCCTACAAGCTGGCATTTTTTTGTAATTTAGTGTTAGGGGAGACATTTACCACATATATACATTTTTTTATAGTGGTACTAAGTAATGGCTTATTTTTTAATTTACTGGTAAAGAAACAATTCAGAAAACAAGGGAGTCTATGTCTTTAAACATTTGTATGCTTAATTATTCAATTATTTAATTGTATTTAATCAGTGGCTTAATTGTTGTATGTATAAAAGGATGGTCTTGCTGACTGTCTGGTATTCTGAAGAAGTCAATCCTAATATTTGACGAGAGCGCTTAATAAATTTTATTTATTCCTGTATCCTGCTCCATTTTCGTGCCTTTTATTACTGTTAAAGCATTTACTTAATTTTGTAGCAAAAATATTAATTTCTCTGTTGTCGACTTTTCTAGACTGTGTGCCTTCAAATCTCTTTGCACAAGGGTGAATTAGCCAGAGCCTTATTTGTGTGGTAGCTGTTTGTTGTTTATTCTTAGGTTCATAGTTTCATAGGTAGGTACTAGGCTATCTGCCCGAAGGCATTTATAAGCCTAACCAGAATGTGTTGGCTTTCGCCACTCCCTTAGATTAGTTCCCTGTGCCTCTGTCCAGCAGAGCCACTGAAGTGATCCCCGAGGTAAACTTTCTGTTTCCCATCCAATCGTCAAGATTTCTTTTGAAAAGTTTTAGCGAGGAGCTCTGCCTAATGTAGATTGGGATCTTGTTCCAAAGCATGGGAAGTCTCTGGGACAGGAATCTATCCCTCCAGCACATCCTAATTATTGTTGTGGTGAGGTTTAGATCCCTAGAGCATGTGGCTCATGGGGATAAGGTTTTCTTTAGGTGGAGCATGTCCATCAATTCTGAGTTGGACATGGCCTTGTATGTCAGGCAGAGATCACCTCTGAGTAGGCGGTATGCAACCAAGTACAGCTGTAATTTCTTCAGTCGAGCTGCATAGGGCATCTGTTTGAGGCCAGTGATCCTCTTGATGAGGTACTTCTGTGGTCTTTCCAGCTGTTGCAGGTGTCATGTAAGGTACATCCCAAATGGGGCATTGTACTCTATGATGGGTCTGATGAGTGATGAGTAGATGGGCACAATGACCTCTTTTGATCTGGATGCAAACCATTTTGTGATTAGGTGGGCCACGTAGAAGGATTTTCTAACCACTTTGGCAATGTGATTATCAAAGGTGAGATTATTATCTACTTGGGTCCCCAGATCCCTTATTACGTCTTCCATATTTAGGGGACTACCACCTATGTGGTAGTTTGTTGCTACTTTGTTTTTTCCTAAGGGGAATGACTATGCACTTTTTGGCATTTAGCTTGAGGCCATGATTTTGACACCAGGTATCCATCTCAGTGAGACCCTTTTGGAGGATGTCTGTGTCAGCTGGAGAGTCAATTATAGCCCCTAATTTGCAGTCTTCTGCGAACTTGGTCAGCCATAGTCCTCCTGTGCTTGCCTGTACCTAGAAGTATATGCTAAACAGGAGGGGTCCTAGGACTGAGCCCTGGGGAACTCCACTTGTAACCAATTTAGAGTCGGACCTAGCTCCCGCAACTCTCACCATGTGAGTTCTGTCCGTGAGCCAGTTGGCAACCCATCTTGTGATGTAGGGGTTTATGTTCTGGCTGGTGAGCTTGTCTATAATACCAGAATGGGGAATGGTGATGAAGGCCTTTGTGAGGTCTAGGTAGGCTGTGTGTACCACCTTTCCCTCATCTATAGCCTTGGCAACTGTCTCAAAGAAGTCCACCAGGTTTAGGAGGCATGATCTGCCCTTAACAAAGCTGAACTGGGTAGGGTCCAGTGTTTGGAGGTTCCCAATGTCTCTGTTAATGAGTTCTATGATGATGCACTCCATAGCCTTGCAGACCAAGCTAATCAGGCTTATAGGGCAATAGTTCCAGGGGTCTGTTGTGGCTCCACCTTTGTGGAGCAGAATAACTGCTGCTGTGCACCACTCTATGGGTACGTAGCCTGTGGAGAGGCTGAGTTTGAACAGTGTGTTTAGGTGAGGGGTTAGTTCATCTTTGAGCTCATGTAGGATGCAGCCTGGGACACCTACTGGTCCCATTGATGCTGTGTTTTTGGCTTTGGAGAGGGCTGTTTTAACCTGAGTGTCTGTGATTTCAGGGACTCTACATTCTTCTGGTATGGTTATGGGCCCTCTTGGGGGTGAGAGAGGGGTGAAGTTTGTGCTGAACCTGTCTGCCAGGATGTTGGTGATATCAGTCGGTTCAGTGTATTTTGTGCCATTCTGCACTAACTCCGAGCAGATCTGAGCATTGCCACTTAGATTCTTGACATAGCTAAAGAATACCTTGTGGTTATCTTTGGAGTCCTTGGCAATTTTTCTTTCAAAGCTCACCTTGCATGATTTTATGAGGGATCGTAGTTTCTTGCTGATACTGATCAGGGATGTCTTCCTTTCTTGGGATTTTACTCTTTTCTGTACTAGTTTCCTCCTTCTATTGTATAGCTTATTTATGGCAGGAGTCCACTGGACTGGTTTCCTTTTCTTGGATGAGTGAGTCTTGGTTTTGCTAGGGATGGCATGATCCATGCATTCTTGTAGGTACCCGCAGAATGCATTAGTAAAGGATTTTGCAGCTTGGACAGCATTATTCTTCAGCATGGGGGCTTTGAAACTTTCCACCTCGGTCTTAAGTAACATGAAGTTTGCTTTTGAAAAGTTTTTCACGGTGGTTTTCTTGTCCAGGGGTGGGTCGGAATGTGGATATCCAAAGTGATTTGTTTATGGTCAGATCTAACCAGTGAGGGGTTGACCTCTGGTGTGGTCGCCCATGTTGGTGATGACCAGGCCAATATGTTGTCACCTCTGGTGGGAGTGTTGACCAGTTGAACCAGGGCATTTCAGTTTATAAATTCTAGGAAATGTTGGGCAAGGGAGCTAGTACTTGAGTAGTTCTCACAGTTAATGTTTTGGTAATTGAAATCACCCAATATTAGGGTGTTTGGTAGGACCTTTGTGTTTCCCAGTGTTTCCAGAAACGTGCAATGGGGGTCCTGGGACATGGTGGGTGATCTGTAGCAAGCTACAATTTGAATTGCAGTTTTGCCCATTGTTATTTGCATGTGGATGATCTCTGAAGCATCGTGCTGTGCCACTAACCTGGAGGTGTGGGTATCCTTGATGAATATAGATACGCCCCCGCCTTTTATATTTCGGTTTGGGTTCTGTGGCCAAAATGTATGGTATGAGTTGTAGCGTGGTAGTGCTGGGGTGCTCTCTGGAGCCTTAAACCAGGTTTCTGTTACTGCACATATATCAATTTTCTCCATACTGAGGAGTGCCGGGAATAGTTTTACCCTAGCTAACCGGCGAGCAAAACCAGGCAAATACGGTATTTATAGCAGGGAAATGAAAGAGATAGAAATTAGCCCAAAATGGCCAATAAACTACTAATTTATGGGCTGAAACCACTCCTCCAGGGACAGACAGGCTGCTCAAAGCTCCCTTTTCTCACAGGAGAACGTCCTTCTATCCAAGTAAGTTATGGGCAAACACAGAGATTAGAAAGGCGGGAAACAAGCATATATATATATATATATATATATATATATATATATATATATATATATATATATATATATATTTTTTTTTTTTTTCTTTTTTCTTAGAAAATAAAGCAGATACACTCAAAAAACACTTTAAATGCACAGAAAAGGACACTTATTGTTATATATCGCAGATCAGAGTTGTAGTCAATGCCCCTAGTAATAAATTAGGAAGAAACACAAATACAGTAAAAGCAGATGAATAAAGTACAGTTTATATAAATATATATATATATATATATATATATATATATATATATATATATATACATATATATATATATATATATATATATATAAATAAAAAAACAATAGAAAATGAAGAAATGAAGAAACGAACATTCTGCACTTGAGAGATGCTTTTGCTGTGCTTTAACATTAAGAAATTCCGGGACCAGGCATTTTGTGGCAGAAGGTGTTTACCTGATCTCTCAGATTTGGGAAGCACTGCATGATGCTCAAAGTGTGCTTATTTACTGGATATAGGGCATAGGAGTCAGTTTTCAATCTTTTTTTTCTCTGTGTGTGCAGCTGTTCACCAGGACATGGTAGTTAGCAGTACCATGTATAAATAGCACATTTCTAGGCCATAACATTTTCCTGTAAAGTTATGATTAGATCTGAAACCTGTTAAATGGTCTGGCTTTGTACAGAAATAAGCTTAGAGCAGTGTGGTTGTACATTGAATAGCACTACCATATCCTATCAATATATCACATCCTGCCCTTAACCCCAGAAGCAACCCTAGAAGACCCATGTTAAAACACAATCCATAACTCAAAACAGCCAACCCTATTACAGGACCAGACAGCGTGGATATGCAATTTCAAAATATCTCTGTGGCTAGCTTTGTAGATTTGGGCATCCTAAGGCAATGTAGCAATTTTCTCATGTTCTTAGACCATCACTTAATCATTGAAGAAAATACAATGGATGTGAGACATGTAAATATGCAACTTCCTTGGAGGTAAACATCTCACATAAAAACAAGGCTACCAGGTATATCCACACTTCATCCCTTGCACATGCTATTCACCAAACGCATAGATTGTCTTATACTGTGATGCTTAAAAGAAACATTCCCAAATCTCAAAGACCTTCAAAGCCACCTAATGACAACACTGCATTTTAGCAACCACTAAAGAGCACACGAAAAAGAACATCAAACAGCTTTCATAAGCCCACTCCTAATGGTTCCACAAGTGCAAACCCATAAGGCAAGCATACACTTTACTTAATAAGCTTGCCATTGAGACTTCATTATGTGATACACAGATGTCCCACTCACCAGGCTGGAAAAGGAGAAAATAATGGTTAGTTGCCTATCTGGAGCCAGGATAGGATCCACCATATCACATAAACACTCAAGTTACAGCACCCTGGTACCAATATGATTCTATCATAGTCACTGTGGCAAATGACCTGAGACATATTGTACTGGACTATATAAAAAGACATATGATGGCCCTCTTGGAATATGTGTCACAGACATGAATGAGCCTTGCAATGAGGTGCACTCTACCTTTATCAAATATTTTAATAAGTGGCATAGTTGTTGCTGTCATTCCAGGGGTATTAAATATCTCTCAGCATGGGAAACATGGTCAAAAGACAATGTAGCTTTGCCAACAATGGGTTGCACCAGACTCCCTATACGTTCAGATATTTTCCAAAACTTTATCCACTCCCTTAGAGCCTTATTAGGCAATGCCAAAAAGACAAAACTGATAACCAGAAGTAAGGCACTGGAAGGTTCACCAGAATAAAATCCACTGTTTTGTTGATCACACACAATAATAAGAAAGTGTAAAGCACATTCAGAAAGCATTAATAGTGGATTTTATTCTGGTGAACCTTCCAGTGCCTTACTTTTGGTTATCAGTTTGCTTCTGGCACTTTTTTCCACTTTCTTTGTTTAAAAAGACAAAACTACCAACATATTGAAAAAGTCGAAAAGCAACCTTAAGGTGTAACTGCTGAATGACTGGAGCCCAAATAAAAAGCTCCACACCCTTTAAGCACTCCTTACTATGGAGAATTTAAACATCCGTGCTGTGACCAAGACTTGGTTTAAAGCGTTAGAAAGTACTGCAGAAGTGCAAGGCTACAGTGCCTTGCATACATTTAGACCAACAACAGCACAGAATGGAGCCAAATGTGGAGTTATTTTGATCTATGTTTTTTCTTCAAACACCTTTATTGAATTATCACTTTTGACAATGGCAAATTTACATTCATATAAAAGTAATCAGACTACATTAACATAGCAAGCATTATACTTCACATATATTGTTATATATCATATAACCTAAGCAATATTACATAAATTTTTCAATTCCTTCATTTTTAAACAAGAAACATCTTTATTAAACCATCAGTTACTACATAGACAATCGTAGATTTATATAAAGGAAAACCAACCACACCAACACAATCTTAGTTGCAAACAGTTTACATCACAAACACTACTGACACACTCCCAGTTGCAAACAGTTTACATCACAAACCCTACTGACACACTCCCAGTTTCAAACGTTGTACATCACTTATAATCTACCCAATCTTTCTCACTCAAACATTATATAGCTCATTTAAGTCTTGCTGCCATTCAGACCTCATTCCTCCCTTGTGTGTATTGTTCCCACAATTCCCATTTTTCCTATGTAGTGTGCTTCTACCCTTTTCTAAAGATCTTAGTTCCAGTTGTTTTGTCTCGGTTACTATATTCCTTACTTCCAGTATAGTTGGTTTAGATTGTGATTTCCATTTTCTAGTAACTGCTTTTTTTTGGCAACCACTATTATCAGACAGAGCAAGGCGTTAGTACATTTAGGCAATTCCAATTTTGTATCACAACTCAGAAAAATCATCTCCCTCATTAGACCAATGTGCTCACTCACCATCTCCGACAGTGCAGCCTACAGGGAATCCTTAAAGTCTGCCAATTCACTACACTCCCATAAAATATGTTCCTAGTTGTCTCTTTCTTCCCTTTCACACCTCCAGCATTTACTGTCTGCCTGAGGAAAAATTCCCCTGGAGTCTACTTGGGTATAAAAATATCTATGTAAACATTTCCTGGCAAAAATTCTAAATCTTCTAAATTTTTGTTGCATATTTAGGAGACATACATATATCCTCCCATTGTTTCTTTGTGGATTGCTTATCTGATCTCTCTTCCCAATCCTTTCTAACGTCCTCTGATTGATTCTTATAGTCATCATGCAATATTTTATATACTCTATTAATTATTCCTTTTTTTATGGAAACTTCTCTTCTAGATTCTATTTAAAACTCTACCAGTGCTGGTCTTTCCTATAGGACACCCTATGTCTTTTCTTTTCCTTTCTTCCCACTCTATCATCTTTCCCTCTCTAGTTATTTCCTCCAAATATCTTGATTCCTTTGCTACTTTTCTCCAATACATTTGTGCCCCCTTGCCTACTGTCTGTATCCCTAATTGCAGTCATTCCTATAAGCAGAATCTCCTTTCTCCATTACCGTGTTGGTTTAGTTCTTTGACTACTTTCTGTTACTTTATGGATATAATATTCTGCATGATTATTGTTATTCTCCTTAAAGGCCCGCATCCAAAATTCCAGTCTCTCCTTGTTTCTTGAGCTTCCCCCGTGTTTTATCATCATCCCTTTCCACTTTGAATTATAGTTTTCTGCTTTTGCCACGTATAGGCATCTTAACTGTGTAGCTCTGAAATACCCCATTCATATTGAGTAACCCCAACCACCTTGTTCTACTGAAAGAATCAGCTTATCCCACTTGATCAATGTTAGCAAGAAGCATACCTCCAGGTTGATTAAACAGGATGATACCATGGAGCTAATCCATGTGCAATTCACCATAGGTATGGTCCCTCACCATATCACGGATAGCTACAGGTCACCATCTATGTCCCTAGAGTCTCACAACTCTTACCTAAATCTACCACAGGCAGTCACAATCCAACCAAACCATCTATTCATGGGTGAGTTTAACTACCCCTTTATAAACTGGGAAATGTACACTGCCTCAAATTCAGAGGCAGAACATTAACACAAACATCCTGGAGCACATTATGCTTGCTTCAGCCATCCAACCAGAGGATCAAACAAACTGGATGTAGTACTCACCAACATGGGAGAACATTGTACTCTGCCCATGTCATTTCTTCACTGTTGAGGTTGGATCACAAAATTATCTCATTTGAAGTAAAAATCAACCCAGAAAATCCAGATAAACCAGTAATGGGAACTATTCAAAGGCAAAATACATCTTTTTAAGTGACAGTTTGTCAATATTCAAGGGGTCCCCCAACCCTGAGATCACAGCTACCTATGCAGAATTATTTCTGGAGTCACTATACAAATGTGAATAAATAAATAAATTCTGCAATAACTATCAGAAATCAACCCAAAACAAAACCTAAAAACAAAGCTATTGGTGGAATCCTCAACTAAACAAGGTATATAATAAAAGAAGAAAACTCATGGCAAAAATCAGGAAATGCAACTCACTTACAGACAAGTGCTCTCATACAACTAAACAAACAAAAAAAAAAAAACAAAGATGTCTAATAAAGTGCAACAAGTCCAACTATAAGATCATGGTAGCTTCATACGATAATCAGCAGGCCTTCTTCAGCTACATCTGGAATGTTACAGGTAAAACACAGCAGTGTGCTGAACTGGTGGTGAGTAGTACCCCTTGTACTGATAAAAGTGACACAGCAAATCTACTGGCAGATAAATTCATCTCAGTCTTCACTCCCATTCCCTCCCGGCTCCATCAGGCGAAATCACCTCTTACTTCCTCCAGCTGTCAGCAGCTATCAGGTGCTTGCAGAATTTGCTAAAGCCAAGAACACTGCCTCCATGATTCCAACTGCATCCCCAGTTGCCTCTTAGACAGTCTAGGACATGACCTATCAGGACCACTTGCAGCACTCTGCAACTACAGCCTTGAAATAGGCTGCATTCCAAGTGAACGGAGGACTGCAACAGTCATTCCCCTCCACAAGGGTGAACCATCAAATGACCCAGGGAACTACAGAGCTATCAGTCTGACAAGCCTAATATATAAAGCCATAGAATGAATTATCACAGAAATGCTAACCTGTCTACCTGATGAATATAGGCATCTTGGGGCAATGCAGCAATTGCCTCATGTACACAGACAACCCTCTCCTCCTACCACCCAACACTGCAACCTGTGAGAGATGCAGTTATATAGCCAAACTGGAAGCAAAGCTCTTTTCACCTAAGATTGGACTAGACAGTGAAGAGGAGAAGGTAAACACTTGCACCACACCACACTCATCACATAATCCCTCAAAACCTACACCACCAAAACACATACAAAGAAACACAAATCCACACAACTACATTCACAGAGGCTCTCAATAAAAATCTGCTCAAGCAACAGAGACCTCCAAAGCAGAAACGCAAGCAACCTCCACCCCCCAACACAACCCACATGACACATAGCCCACAAACTCAGTGTGCTACTCAACCACAGCCCATAAGGCATAACAATGTACCCAACACTCTAGTCATAGGTGACCCTATAGTCAGGCACACTGATGTTCCACTCACCAGGCTAAACAAGGAGAAAGTTAATGTTAACTGCCTGTCAGGTGCCAGGATCTGCCACATAATGCATGCACTCAGGTCACTCCACAACAAGTACAAATATGACTCTGTCATTGTCCATGTTGGTGTGAATGACCTGAGATGTACATCCCTGGACTACATGAAAAGAGACATGGAGGAGCTCTCTGATCTTGTAGCCCAGGCAGGTATTACCCTAGCCCTGAGTAGCATCCTGCCATCACCCAGAATGATACCACAGTACAAGGACAGAATGATTGACTTCAACAATTGGCTAAGCTTCTGGTGTCATTCTAAGGGGATCCAGTATCTGTCTGCCTGGGATGACATGATCGACAGACCACAATGCTTTGCCAGTGGTGGCCTGCACCTGTTGCTCTTGGAATTCTGTTTATTGGCTAAGACTCTTGCCACCCCTATAGTGCCTTTTTTAGGCAAGGTTCAAATGACAAATTCACCACCTTAACAGGTACAAGCAAGAAATATATGAAGGTAATGCTACTCAATGCTAGAAGTCTAAACCTCAAAATGCAGTCACTTGAGGCACTCCTTAAAATGGAGAACATCGACATCTGTGCAGTAACAGAGACCTGGTTCAAGGCTCCAGAGAGCACCCTTGCATTACCAGGCTATAATTCATACCACACCTTTCGGCCACCTAACCTTGACCGAAACACTAAAGGCGGAGGCGTGTCCATATTCATTAAGGATATCCACACCTCCAGGCTAATTGCTCAGCATAATGCATCCGAGATTATCCAAGTGCAACTAATTCTAAGCAGGACCACAATAAAAACTGTAACTTGCTACAGATCCCCCATCATGCCCCAGGATTCCCACTCTTCATTTCTTGATACACTGTAAATATTATGGTAGAACCCAACACCCTAATTATGGGTGATTTCAACTACCCCACCCTTAACTGGGAAAACTACTCATGTACCAACTCATTTGCTCAATGTTTTCTGGAATTCATAAATTACAATGCCTTGGATCAACTTATCCATACCCCCACCAAGGGCAGCAATATCCTAGACCTGGTCATTACCAACATGGGTGACCGGTGTTCCACACCAGAGGTCAATTCCTCGTTGGTTAGATCTGACCACAAGCTAATCACCCTAGACATCCACATCCTGCCCCCACCCCCTCATTAGGGAAACCACAGTAAAAAAATTCTCCCAAGCCAACTTACATGAGTGCATGGATCATGCTATTCCTAACAGAACCAAGATACTGTCCTCCAAAAAAGGAAGCCAATCTGGTGGTCCCCTGCCATAAACAAACTCTACAACAGAAGAAAGAAACTGTTGCAAAGAAGAGTAAAATCCCATGATTGGAGTAACTCCCTGGTCAGCCTCAGTAAGAAGCTGAGATCCCTCATAAAATCCTCCAAAGCTAGTCACAAAAACAAAATCGCCACTGATTCTAAAGACAACCACAAAGCATTCTAAAGCTATGTCAAGAATCTCAAAGGCAACACTCAGATCTGCTCTGAGTTACAGCACAATGGCACTAAATATATAGAACTACCTGACATTGCCAACATCCTGGCAGCTAGGTTCAGTGCTAACTTTACTCCCCTCTCACCCCCTAAAGGGCTCATCTCTATACCGTAAGAATGCAAAGTTCCTGTAATCATGGCTGCACAGGTAAAAAACACACTCTCCAAAGCCAAGAACACAGCATCAATGGGACCTGACAACATCCCAGGCTGCGTTCTACACAAACTGCAGAATGAACTGGCATGCCACCTAAGCACCACGTTCAGTCATAGCCTCACCTCAGGCTTTGTGCACACTGAGTGGTGCACAGCGATGGTTATCCCACTCCACAAAGGGGGAGCCATCACAGACCTTGGGAACTACCGCCTCATTAACCTAATGAGCCTGGTCTGCAAGGCCATGAAACATATCATCATGGATCTTATACACAAAGACATTGGTAATCTCCAAACTCTGGACCCCACCCAGTTCTGGTTTGTAAAAGGCAGTTCATGTCTCCTAAACTTGATAGACTTCTTTGAAGCAGTCACCAAAGCCATAGATGAAGGTAAGGTGGTTCACACAGCCTATCTAGATCTCGCCAAGGCTTTTGACACCATCCCCAACTCTGGAATTATAGATAAACTCACTAAACTAGGTATAAATCCCTATGTCACAAGATGGGTTGCCAACTGGCTCACTGACAGAACCCACACTGTGATAGTAGCAGACTCCAAATCCGACTTCAGACCAGTGACAAGTGGAGTACCACAGGGTTCAGTCCTGGGTCCTCTCCTGTTTGGTATCTACTTTTCTGAAGTACAAGCTAACACAGAAGGTCCTTGGCTAATGAAGTTCACAGATAACTGCAAACTAGGAGCCATAATTGAATCTCCTAATGATGTGGACATCCTGAAAAATGGCCTCATGGAGACAGATGCCTGGTGAAAAGCCATGGCCTCAAGCTCAATGCCAAAAAGTGTATTGTTATCCCCTTTGGTAAAAACTCTGTACCCATGAGCTACCACATAGGTGGTAGTCTACTTAACACTGAAAGTGTGATAAGAGACCTTGGGACGCAGGTGGACAGTAGTCCCTCCTTTGATAATCACATCACCACAATAGTCAGGAAATCCTTCTACATGGCACACCTCATCACAAAAGGTTTCTCATCCAGGAAAAGAGAGGTCATTGTTCCCCTCTACTCATCACTCATTAGACCCATTATAGAGTACAATGCCCCTTTTGGTATGTACCTCACAAGACATCTACAACTGGAAAGGCCGCAGAAATACCTCACAAAGAGGATTACTGGCCTCAAACAGATGCCCTATGCAGACAGTCTGAAAAAACTCCAGCTTTACTCCGTCGCATATCGCCTACTCAGAGGCAATCTCTGCCTAACATACAAAGCTATGTCAAACCCAGAGCTGTTGGACGTGCTCCACTTAAAGAAATCCCAATCCCTCTGAGCTTCACGCTCTAGGGACCTAAACCTTGTCACTACAATAAACAGAACATGTTGAAGGGATAGACTCCTGTTCCCAGAGACTTCCCATTCTCTGGAACAAACTACCTAGCTATGTCAAACAAAGTTCCTCATTAGCACTCTTCAAGAAAAATCTTGATGATTGGATGGGAAATAGGAAATTTAGCTGGGGATCACCTCTGTGGCTCTGCTCAACAGGGGCACAGGAAAATAATTTTCTTGGGTGGCGAAAGCCAGGGTACCTTTTTGTGTAGGCTTATATAGGCCCTAGGACCAATAGCATAGTACCTACCCATGAACCTATGAACAAGGCCCCATCATGATTTGCCTTTGTTAAGGGAAGGGCATGCCTACTTAACCTTGTAGACTTCTTTGAGAGGGTCACCAAGGCAATGGAAGAGGGTAAAACTGCATACAGTGCATATCTTGACCTAACTATAGCATTTGATAAAGTACTTTACTCAAGCACTGCTGACAAGTTCTCTGAGCTAGGTATAAACCTTTATATAACATGCTGGATTGCTGGCTGGATCACAGACAGGACCCAACAAGTCAGGATCAGTGAGACTGCCTCCATCAGGAGACAAGTCACCAGTCGAGTACTCCAGAACTCCATGCTGGACCCACTCCTGTTTGGGATCTACATCTCGAAAGCCAAGGCAAATGTTAAAGGCATCTGGCTCACCAAGTTTGTAGATACTGTAAACTGGAGCTATTACAGATCCCCCCCATGACACCAAAATCTTGCAAGTGGGTTTAATACAGACAAATTACTGGTGCCAAATCCATGGCCTAAAATTCAATGCCAAAAGTGCATTATAATGTCCTTTGGGAAACTGTCAACTCAACTTAAATTACAACATTGATAAAACACCCCTAAAAGTTGACCCAATAGTAGAGGATCTGGGAATATATGTATACACAATTTTTGACCAACATATAGCTAAAATAATAAGAAAATTGATTTACAATTAAAACTTGGAAACTGCATCAGTCGACTGGCATATGGTCGGCTTGCAGTTTTCAAGTGGGCAGAATGTTGAACCTAAATCGATCGACTACACTATACTGAACAGGTAGTGTCAGTTGAGCATTTGAGTTTGACATTGTGCAGAGGAATCGCGGTTCAGTGAGGAACAGGAAACTAGTCCATTTCCTCACTGGGGGGTACAGCCCTCCACATGGGGGGTGTATGTGGGCATAGCCCTCCTGCAAAGCAGTAGAATTAACCTACCATTGACTGTAAAGTCTAACAGTACGTTAATGTTCATAGCAGGAGGTTTATGACATCACCTCCTGCTATGTCGAATACATCGAACCATGGTTGTCGATGTATTCATGTTCAGATTTGTTTACTTTTTGGTATGCTGAATTCCACATTTAGAGTCAACATTTTGAATGTTCAACTGATGTTGGTTTGGCATGCCAGAAGTAAACCAGATAATCATTAAATGTTGCCCAGCTTATAGGTAACGGCATGGTATCCATGTCCAAGAAGATTATAGTAACACTCTGTTCAGCCCTTTTCAGACCTGTTATTGAATACAGTGTCCCTCTGACATGCCTATAACCTGACATTTACAAATGTTGGAATACCAATAAAGGTTGATCACCAAGAGAATTCATGGCAGAAATATCCTCTCTATACTGATCACCTTAAGGCTCTGTCTCTATATTCAGTCTCTTACTGGCTGCTGAGAGGAGACTTTTGCCTAGATTACAGGGCTTTATCAGACCAAGCTTTGAAGGATTTGTTGAAAACGTGCAAAAAAGAAAAAACAGCACCCCAACACTAAATCCAGGGATCTGAAGTTCCTTGTGACATAAATAGAACATGCGGGAGAGACAAATATGTGTTCTAAAGGATCCCTGGCACCACAGAATATGTTCCCCATCCATGTAAAATAGAGTTCATCCCTGACCGTATTCAATCAAAAGCCTGACAACTGGATGGAAAATCATAATTTTACCCCAGTATGGCCCCAGTGTCCCATATGGACAGAGGCCATAAATAAGAAAAGTATTGCCCTAACTAACACCGTTCCACAAATCCTTAGCTACCTGCCAATTAACATGGCCCCCATATGATACCTGGAACCCGAATAGTTTGGCGTGTGTAACTAGGCTTGTAAGGGCCCTATTGGTCATTACCTAGTACCAAGCTATCAATTTGTGAACCTAAGAACTTACCCAAACATAAATATTAATATATCCTTGTGCTTGCCCGTGTGGAAGTGAATGACCTTAAGTATTCCGCCCTCAGGGAGATGTAGACACATACATTGAGCTCTTCTCTCATGTGCCCAAAGAAGCTACGACTGTTGCATTATGCAGTATTTACTTGTTTACTGATTTATTTATGTATGTATGTATGCATGCATGCAGTATACTACCTTCACAGAGGATGGTGTCTAAATTCAAAGAGAAATTAATTGGCTTTAATAACACATTCATAAAATTGTATAATTCCAGGGTGTTACAGTGATTGCTTAGGATTACATTATCAGTAGCCTTTCATGCTTTGTTGCTCACAGCTCTAACTGCATGGCTTTTGCAATCTGGCTAAATCTCTCACCATGCCTATAGTGTATTTTGTAGGTAAAATTCAGCTTTTGAGCAATTCCACATAACAAATTCTAATTTAAAGAACATCAAGTAGACTTAGTTAATGACTGTAGCTTAGAATCTTAAACAATAAAGAGTCAGGCCTTGAATCCTTCCTTACCCCCAAAGACAAACTTATTAAGCTAGTCACACATTAATATACAGATATGGTGCACGGCACAGTTAATCTACATTTCAGCCATCAACTGATGGAATTATTATAGCATTATTAAGCAGCTGTTAAAACCATGCCCAGTATTGACCTTAAAAGGTATCCTGATGCTAAAAACAGGAGATATTCAATTAAGTCCAAGTCCTTCAGATGCTTCAAACAATAACTCAGATCCCTCTTATCCCATAAAATCTTATGTAACAATAAACAAAAATAAAAAGACTGTGCCTAATGAATATGGACATAGGGAGTTTATGTAAAAAAGTGGACAAATAGGTCCATAGGTCCATAGGTCCATAGGTTCATAGGTTCATAGGACTATACTAGGCTAACAACCACCAGGATCATTTATAAGCATAGCTGTGCAACCCAACCCAGTTTTGTCCCTGGTTTCCTTTGATGCCTGTATGGTGGGGTATGTTAGTAAAGAGATAACTAAGGGTTATATGGGGAGGTATATTAGCTGGGGATTAATTTACTTACTGTTGACCTCTGCCCATTACAGACACTGGGGCCAGACTGGGAGTGAATTTGCAATTTCCCATACGGTGATTAAGGTTTCTTTTGAATAGGGTCATGAATAAACTCTGCTTCAGCTTATTCCATAGCACAGGGATCTTTTGAGACACATATCTGTCTCTCCAGCATGTTCTATTTATGTCACAGGCAAAGTTCAGGTCCTTGGATCTAGTGTTTCTGGTGCTGTTAGTCTTTTGGGTGTGCAAGAGATCCAACAGAGCTGGATATGAGGATACCCTATAAGTCAGGCATAGATTGCCCCTTAGTAACCCGTAAGAGACTGAGTTTAGAGATAGGGCCTTAATGTGATCTGTGTAGGACAGGTTATTCTTTCCCTAGATTATCCTGGTGAGGAACCTTTGAGAGCATTTCAACTTTTTAACTTCCTTGGACTTGGATGCCTTACCCTTGCTTATGAGCTGGTCAACATAGAATGACTTTCTTACTATCTTGGCTACATATTTTATTTTTAAATTTTTTACATTCATTATTGAAATGTATTCTTGTCTTATACATACAATTTTTGGTTTGGTTTGTCTGTTATATTTAATGGAGCTTTTCTCCTTGGGCTTCTGCTGAAAATGGAACAATTTTCCAGTTAGAATTTCCCGGTAAACAAATGTAAAATAAAATAATAAATAAAATGATGGTCAAAAGCCAGATTACTGTCTACATATATTTCCAAATTTAAAACTCTTTGGTGTGTTTTGTCAGTGGAGTAATTATTTTAAGTGGACGATTTCCCAAAGAGTACTATGATGCATTTCTTCACATTGAGTTTTAATTCTTGGCTTTGGCACCATTCATTTGTTTCTATTACATCATCTTGGAGGATGTTGCTATTGTGTGTGTGTGTTGGGGGGGGGGTGCTATGATAGCTCCCAATTTACAGTCATCTGTGAACTTGGTGAGCCAAAGACCTTTGGCATTAGCCTTTATTTCCGAGGAGTAAATGCCAAATAGGAGTGGTATAAAAAAGAGCCCTGCAGTACTCCACTGGTGACCAGTCTTCTGGTCGAGATGATTTTATATTTCCTGACTTATTGGGTCCTGTCTGTGAGACAGACAGAAATTCAGTGAGTTATGTATGGATATCTGCCTAGTTCTGAGATTCTGTCAACAATACCTAAGAGGAATATTGTGTCGAACACCTTGGCCAGGTCAAGGTAGGCAGTATGCACAATTTCCCCCTCATCCATAGTCTTGGTGACCCTCTCAAGGAAATCTACCAGACTTAGTAAGCGAGATCTTCCCTTAATAAAGCCAAACTGTAATTGGCCCAGTGTCTCCAGGCTGCCAATGTCTTTGTTGATCTTTTCCATGATGATCCATTCCATAGGTTTGTATTACAAACTTGTCAGACTTATGGACCTGTAGTTCTTGGGGTTGGTTGATTATTTTCCCTTGTGAAGCATGGCCATTGCTGCCTTCAATTCATCTGGTAAATAACATGTTTTGAGGGTGTAGTTGAAGAGTGCCTCATGTGCTCCTGTTAAATCTTGGTTTAAGCTATTTGGGAGACAACGAGGATATTGTTGGAGCCCACTAAAGCAGTGTTTTTGGCCTTAGCAAATGGTACCAGGACCTGCTGCCTGTTTATAGTTGGGGTGAATACTGGGTGGAATTTCAAAGAGGTTAGTGGGGCTGAGGAGTGGGGAGGGGGTGATGTTAGAGCTAAATTTATCAGCTGGTCAATGAAGGTTGTGCCATTTACTACTGGTTATGCACACTGCTGAGTGTTACTTTTAAGATTTGTGACATAACTGAAGAAGGCCTTGTAACTCTCCTTAGTCTGGGAGGAGATCCTGACCTCATGATTGGCCTTGCTGGACTTTTCAGACCTCTTAGATCCTTGTTTGGTTGAATCATGAGTGTTGCTCTTTCTGATTTTGGCCATGAAATGTTTTATTTTATTATATACCCTATGAATGTAAGGTTAGGATTCCACCGGGGGGGTTGTTTTGGGTGTTAGATCTGCACTTACTTCTGGGAGGTTCAGAGACTTCAGTGAAGCCATTTACATGTTTCTACAGGGTTTCTATAAATAATTCTGCATAGGTACCTTTGTCCTTAGGGGATGGGATAGCTATGAATTTTGACAAACTCTCACTTAATAATAGCTCCTATTACAGGTTTAGTTGGAATTTCTGTATTAATATTTATTTTGGGAGAGGCACACTTGTGGTCTAACCTCAATAGAGGACATGGCATGATGGTGGAGGGGGTTGCAATGCTTTCTCATGTTTGTGAGTAATAGGGGCAATATGCTTGATCCTCTGGTTGGAGTGTGCACTATCTGGTTCAGGGTGTGTGAGTTAGAGGCAGTGTACGTTTTCCAGTCTATAGAAGGGTAGATAAAGTCAATGAATATGGTGGTGAGTGCCTCTAGTAGGTCTAGGCAAGAACTGAGAGCTTCATTGGTCATAGAGAGTGATCTGTAGCTTGCCATGACATGGTAATGATCCTTGTCTTGGAGACTTGGACATGGATGAACTTCAGGGCATCATCATGTTTAACCAACTTGAAGTTGTATTTGTTTCTAATGTAGATCAGGCCACCTTCAACTTTAGCCCTTTTTTACTCTGCTGTTGGTTTAAATGTGCAGAAGGCACTCTAGCCTTCCACTGACAAAATACTTTTGCAGCGATAAAGTCTTAGTGAGAGCGCAGATGTCTACATTCACCAGAGTGTGGAGAGTTTGTAGGGTGTGGAAGTTATTTCTTTAGGCACAGTGGTGCAGCAGTAGCATTGTCGCCTCACAGCAAGAGGTTCTTCGGTTAGATTCTCGGCTGGAGTGCCTTCTGTGCGGAGTCTGCATGTCTTCCCTGTGTTCATGTGGGTTTTCTCTGGGGACTCTGGTTTCCTCCCACGTTACAAAGACATACGTCTGGAATGTTTCTCCCCAGGCCTCCACTGAAAAATTGGCATTGTTCCAAGTTGAACTTTCCAGGTAAACAAATGTTAAATTAATAAAATAAAATAAATAGGCTCTGACCACTGAGTAGTAACACCATAACTGTCTTTGATTTTTTTTTTTCTGCTATGTCGGTAGTTTTGTTATTTTGACATTGCCTAAAGAGGCTCTAATAGGGTGGATAAAGCAAATATTCAAAAGCCCAGGGGACAGGTGTGGACCATCCATGGCAAAGCAATATGGTTTGTAAATCATGTCCTATCATGCTGATAGATATTAGATTCCCCTGGAGTGACACTAGAAACTAAGACAGCTATTAAAACCAGTCATTTTCTGCAAATACTGTGGCATCATCCTTGGTGAAGATAGAATGCTGCTCAATGCAAAGCACATACCTGTCTGTGGCATATATTCAGAGAGATCCATAATGTCTCTTTTTGCTTAATCCAGTGAGATACACCAAAGGTCATTTACATAAATATGGACTATGATAGAATCATATTGATGCCTGTGGTGCATTGACTTGAATATGAGCATGATATTACAGATCCTTGCACCAGATAGGCAACTAACCATTATCATCTCATTGTCCAGCCGGAAGAGAGGGGTATCTATATGTCATACAATGGAATCTTCTGTGAGAAGAGCAGATAAAGTGTTTGCTTGGCTAGGGCTTTGATCCCGGTGATGATTGGGTGTAGTCTTATGTGTGGTGTTAGGTGTTGCTTTTGCTGTGTGTTTTAGTGGTTGTTGAGGACAGGTTTGCTGTTTGATGGCTTAAGAAGTCTTCAAGGTATGGAAAGTTTTCTTTTAAGTGCCTCAGCATAAAAAGGTCCATGTTGATGTTGAGCGATATGTGTGAAGGATGCAGTATATGTGTTATTGACAACCTTGTTTTAAAGTGAGATTTTTGCATCTGAGGATGGTATGCATGTACCTCTCGGCATACTGTGTTAGTTTCTTTAAAGATTAAAAGTTGTCTCAGTATGAGACAATTGCTAAATTGCCTCAGGATGCCCATTTCTATCAAGCTGACCACATAGATATTAGAACATTCCAAATCCATGTTCTCAGGACCTGTATTAATGTTGGGCTATAATGGTTTAGGGACATGGTTTTACAGGAGTGACCTGAGTGGTATCTAGGGTTAAGGCTAGATGTTAGATAGTGTTTTGATCTGATATAAGTGCTAACTGATGTGCTAACTAGCTCCCCTAAGCTTAGCTCCAAGCAAAGCCTTTCTGTGTTACAAGTTAAAGTCATAAGTACTAGCTTTATAGATTTGCTACTGTACAATGTCCTGCTGACTTTGCAGTATCCACCTATAACTCTGAAGCAAAATATTTCACTGCATTTTGGTTAAAAACAGATAACTGGATGTCTCCATATATTGTTAAGAAGCATCACATCTTTAACATCGGATAAGGAAGAATGTTGGAGATGGTATATGATCATTAGATGATAAAGCAGCCAATTACAACCCCAAAATAAGTGGTAATAATAATAATTACACCTGTTATAGTAGTCCCAGCTGGATGATAATAGAAAGGACACTTGGTGTCCACACAGAACAGTTTACTATTACAGTATGGGTCTACTTCAAAATACTGATGCCCAGAATATTGACATTTAAATTCCTGAGGTGAAAATCATGAAACCATGGAAACTCAAACATTGGATTTTTACTAGGGTAAGTAAACACTGGGCCAAATGGTAATGGAACTCATGCCAAGGTAGTAAAACTGACCTAGGTGAGATGCTATGCCCCCCACCCCCAACTATATATGCCAACTCCAGGATCGCATTACTGTGGAGAAAAGGGCATGTTGGTCAAGTGTTTACATAATCTAGTAAAACTCCAATGTTTCAGTGTCCGTGGTTTTGTGATTTTCGTCTCGGGATTTTAAACATCTGCATTCTGGGCATCGCAATTTCAAAGTAAACCCTACTGTATATATCCTACCACAACTTCTGCTAAACTATCTATGAAAAAAGTTAACTGTGCATGAAGGATGCTACGAGAGGTTGATTCCAAAATCCCAAAATTAACATTTTAGAAGTTATGCAGTCTAATAATATTATTTTTTGAAATGTTGTGTTGATGAAAAATTTGTCCCCACTGACAATCATATATTATAATAAAGGGGTGTATTAATTGATGCTGTATGGTAATCCCATATATGTAATAAAAACTGACAGATTTCATTATAGTTGTAACAAATATGAAACTATGTGCTGCTTTGGCTACATCTATAACAAGAAAGGACTCATGATGAAGACAATGAGAATGTCCAGGGTGCTATGTGAGAAATATTGTGTTGAATTTTAGTTCATAGCAGATCATATGCAGCATCTGTTTTATTAAATGTATCTTTTTCAGATCCAAAGCAGTTTCTTTGCCTATTTAAACAGACAGTGGGTTCTAGTTAACAAGTGCTTTTTTTTTCAGTTATGGCCCCATGCTACTGAAATTACGTGTCATAGGTAAGTGTAGATAATATGAGCAATGACAACATTGCCTTCTGCCTTCATTGAATATACCATGAAAATATTATATTTTAGTTTCAATATTTTGGTTAACAAATAACCAACTGACATCCCCAATGAAGTACAATAGATTCCCCTTGTTCTAATAACTTAAATGTTATTATAGTTAATAATAAAAAAATGAAAACATAAAACAAAAGGTGGGCTATGGGTAACAAATCATTCTCTTTATTGTAGATATGTTATGTTTCATCGTATCATCTGATCAATATATGCATATATACAAATATATATATATATATATATATATATATATATATATATATATATATATATATATATATTTGGATCCCCTTCAGAAGCTTGATGTTTCAAAACTCTGCACCTCAAAAGGCAGAGACCGTAAGATCAATGTTTTGAAACATTGAATATTTTGAATGGAGATCGTCGTACAGAGTGGAAAAGGGATATTTACTATTTTCCTCACTTTAGTGCAATCTCGGAGCTGCTATATTTATTTAGCTGGGGGTGGCGGGGTGCAGGGGTTCTAGCTCCCAACAAAAATGTTAAAAAAAAAATCAGTTTATTTTTTTATTACACTTTCAAAGTTTCAAAAATTCGATCTTATGGTCCCGACAATTTGAAGTTCAAAGTTTTGACCTTTTCTAGAAGATTATAGTAAAGTGTATGTCAGTCAGAATGTAGAATAAATCTGAATGTTTTATTTTCTGTGGTTTGTAATTTTTTTGTTGAGGGAAGAGTATAAGAAAAGTAGTGGTAGGTCATATTCTAGTTTTAGAATCAGAACATATTTGGTTATTATTCTGTGAGCATTGGGAAACAACAAGTGACCAGTTCAATAGCAGAGTCTTAGTTGTGAAAGTACTGGAGATGTTATCTGTGTGAATAAAGGAGAGTGAGAGATTTTGTATTAAGTCCTAAATATGTTTGCCATGTAACATTTAGAAAGAATTTACCATTAATTAATATAATTAAGTGGTATTTGATGGTATGCAATCTATTTTTGAGGTGTGGCAGACATCATTACATTAGTATTATTTCCTTTCAATAAGAGCATTTTGTTTTATTACCATGTAGGTAGTTCCTGCGGTGGTGGTGCTGCGGTAGCATTGTCACCTCACAGTAAGATGTTGTCCTGTTCGATTGTCAGCTAGAGCGTCTTCTGTGTGGAGACATGCGTGAATGGGCATACCTTCATTGAAGGTTGTGCATCAGAGCTGGCAACTCAGCACGTAAAAATCTACTGCCAATCATTAGCGGACCGGAGTTCCGCTATGGCGACCCCTAACCAGGAAAAGCTGAAAGACACAACAACCATGTAGGTAGTTTGAAGAATCTACCCTGTAACTTGATTTGTAATACTGCTTGGTCTTTGCTCTACTCTAACGTGAGGTCACCATAGGTGTACATTACTAGTTTGAGATCAGGGAGGTCTAAAGTGATGTCAGCTATAAAGATGAAGAAACGCAATGTGATCTAGTACAGAGCATTTGTAACACCGATGTTAAGCGTTGTATTTTAAGAGAATGTGTAATTTGTCATCAATCCCCTTTTCCCATTTTTATATTGTGTCACACCAGTGGTAGTCAATGTTCAGTGCTCAATGTATATATTTAAGGAGAGAGTTATGCAATACTCTTGCTCTATGATGAAAATACCTGCTCTTAACTGATGTTTTAACATATGCTAATCTCACATATTTATTGTTATTCCTGGTGCTGATACTATGCTCCAAAAATGCAACTCCAAGAGAAGCTGCTAATTCTTTATTTCTTTGTTATTTATACACAAGAATCTAATCACCACTTAAAAGTCTATAACCAAGTCAGTATAGGGAAATAGTGTTTCATCTCTCTCTATAATCCCTTCACATGCCTACTGACAATCTTCTGCATTGTCTCAAGTCTCTTTATTTGGCAAGCATTATGACAACCAAAAGTTCCAGAATATTCAGTAATAGGACACATGTTAGTAATAAAAAGCAGAATTAAGATTTCTTTCTCTCTACTACTGATGCCCCTCATGTTGACTTTTAAAAGACCAAAACACTTCCTCACCATGGCCTTGACATGATCATCAATGTCCAAAGCATCATCCATCACATAACTTAAATCTTTCACAGAACTTACTAAGGTGAAAATGTAATTATTCGGAGCATAAAGTTAATGATTATTTTGAGAACCAAGATGCATCACATTACATTTTTTGGTATTAAAATGCATCCCATTTTTGGTGACCCACCTTAATAAAATGTTTAGATAATTTTGCAGTTTATCATGATTGCAGCAACCACCTGGGGCTGATATTTATACCACAAAGTATCATTTTTTATATATTTAAAAAGTTTTATCACTGAAATAAATTTAGATCTGATTAATTATTTTCCCCAGGATTTGTACAGTTTTTGGTGCAGATTGTTAGGGTTAACAGTCTCAAAGTCCCTAATCGTATTAATGAAAAAAGCTGCAAGGATAAGGCCATTAATTATGTTATTATGTTATTATGTAATGTATCATTGGCACTGGTAAGAGTAGTGACAATACAAAAAGAGTTCCTAAAACCATGTTGTTGGCCACAGCATAGTCCATACTTCTTTATATGAATTGCAAGTCACTTTTCATCGTAGAATTTTAAAAACATGTCAAAAATTAATTTAATTCACTATTTCATTTTATTACATGTAATAGAAGAGATATCATTTTTATTTTTTTATTTCCTTCCATAATGATAAATGACATAAATATCCCATTTGGATCTGTATCCACATAAAGTTGCCTATATATGTGGCTTGTATTTTGTTGTTAGGCGTTAATAAATTATTAATTAAGATAAATCTCTTTATCTGAATTTGGACATATTTTCAACAATTAATTTGCAATTGTTTTTCAGTAAACCAAAGATACTCATGTTAAGTGAAATATGTCAAATTATTTTTTTTATTGGCACAAATTGTTAATGATAAGTAAGAAATAATGAAGACCTTGATTATTTTTTTTTCAAGTTTTCCAAGAACTCTGCTTTTGTTTGTGTCTTTCGGCTTATCCCGGTTAGGGGTCGCCACAGCGGAACTCCGGTCCACTAATGTTTGGTAGTGGATTTTTACGTGCCGAGTTACCTGCCCTGACGCACAACCTTCAATGAAGGCATGCCCCATTCATGCATGCTTCCACACAGAAGACACTCTAGCTGAGAATCGAACGGGAGAACGTCTTGCTGTGAGGCGACAATGCTGCCGCAGCACCACCACTGCAGTCTATCATTACAAAAAATAAATAAGTAAAATCTGGAAAATAAATCATAAATATTAGTGTGTGTGGAAAAACACATTTTGCAATTTGTAGAATGAGAAGAATAGATTGGCAGATTATATGGAAACATTCTATTTGTTTGGTATAAGGAATCAGATTTGCTTTTATATTCTTAAATCTTTATTATTGCTAATATTTAACATCTAGCTGACTAAAACCTGATTATAGCTGATTAAAAATGGACTACAGAACATGCAAATGAAAATAAGAAAGTTAATAAAACAAATTTATATTTCTTAGGGACTTTATGATATGGTGCTGCAGTAGCGTTGTCCCCTCACAGCAAGATGTTATCGCGTTCGACTCTCAGCTAGAGCGTCTTCTGTGTGGAGGCATGCATGAATTGGCGTGCCTTCGTTGAAGGTTGTGCATCAGGGCTGGTAACTCAGCATGTAAAAATCCACTACCAAACATTAGCAGACCGGAGTTCCGCTGTGGCGACCCCTAACCGGGATAAGCCGAAAGACACAACAACAAAAAAAAAGGGACTTTATGATAAAATCACTTGAGCACGAGTGTATTACTTCATTTTATTTATTTATTAATTTTACATTTGTTGACCGGGCTAGTCTAACTGGATATATGTCCATTTTCAGTAGAGGCCCGGGATGAAAAGCTCCAAGCATCAGCAGTGACAAAGAATACAATATATAGTAATAGACAAGTGAATTACAATACATTGTTTACATTGAGGGTCAGATAAACTTGTACAGAGTCATTTAGTAGGTTTAAGCTAAGATCAAATACAGAGAGCAAAACATTTGAGAGAGAGCAATCTCAAAAAAAAAATTAAAATGTTTTTTTATTTTTAGTACTATGAAGGAAATCATTACAGATAGGTGACATAGAACAGTAGAGTAAAGAAGTATAGAGAGAGCAAGAAGGGGAATGATATATCAGTCAGGGTTAGAGCAGGGACAAAGCCAGTGAGTTTTAAGATATTCTTTAAGATGCTTTTTATAGAGAAGGGCGGAAGCAAGGGTGGAAAGTTCAGTAGGAAGCTGGTACCAGCTTTTTCCTACTGTGTTGGTGAAAAGTGAGTCCACAGCTTTGTTGTTGGATTTAATAGTGGAAACTAGAAGTTTATTAGCTGAGCGTAGTGTTGCAAGATTTTTGTACGGGGTAATCAGATTAGTAAGGACTGGGGTATTATTAGGGTGGTAAAGGATCTTTGGGTGATAACAAGTTGTTGACACAGTAGCAGGTTCTGCAGTTCTAGCCATGCCAGTTGTTTGAGGTTGTGACAGTGGTGAGTTCTAAAGGGGGTGCCAGTGGCAAATCTGGCTATGTTATTGTAACTGGTGGAAAGTTTGGTGAGGTTGTTTTTATATAGATTGGTATATATTGCAGAAGTGTAGAACAGGGTAGAGATAAGGTGGGTCTGGGCAATAGTGATTCTGGCTGAAGGGGTAAGGAAGGGTTTGATTCTGTAAAGGGTGCCTACTTTTTTGTTGATAGACTTTATTGTAGAATTGATATGGTCACTCTTCACAGCTTCATCCTGATATATATTCAAGTCTCCAGTAACAATAAAGCTAGAAGATTCTAGCTGAGGGAATCCCAGCTGAAATAGGTGAGACAATCTTCACAGCTTACCTAATGACTATACACTGCACAAATAATTGTTTTGTAATGTAACGGGAAGATGTTTTGCAATGTTACTCAGTGGTGTATATATTTGCAAATATGTTTGATCTTAAAGTTATTGGAATTAAATATATATATATATATATATATATATATATATATATATATATATATATATATATCATCTGTGGATTTACTTTTATCTGTAGTTATAATATCCTTCTTAATGGTACAAAGTTTTTCTTATAAAAAGTACATAGAATGTGCCAGCTGTTGGAGATGTTCCACACCCAGGAGGAGAATGCTAACATAATTTGGATCTGTAATAAGGTGTAACCCATATGGTAGGCATTGATAACTTGTATTGTACCCATTCTGCATATGGCATATGTGAAATTATGTCAGCTGGGAAATGTGGATGAAATTCAGCAGTTTAACAACCACATGCAAACATGGTTCAGACAGGTGGTCCTTACATTCATGGCTGTAAAATTTCAACACTGTAAATTCATTTGTAATGAGTGAAATACTACTTTTCATATTTTAAGTAACAAACTAAAAAAATGGTCAAATGCTCAGCTTAACAATACATGGTAGAATAACTCTTGATCATTGGTGTTGCTGTTAGTAATGGATCAGCAGCATACCAAATCAATTGCCTGACTTACTGGTCTTCAACAGGATGTACATATAGCTTTCTTTGTCTCTTTTGTTTAATTATGGATAAATAACTATGATGGCATATTGTTGGACTCTGTAACAGACCTGCTTTGGTTATACAGTTTGATATCTATATTGTAATTTTTTTCTTGGATGAATAAAATATATTTTTAATATTAAAAAATGAATATAATATTGTAAGTCCTTTTGATGAAGATAAATAATATTTGAAATGATTATTGTGTAGCAAAATATGTCTTCATTAAGGGAAGTTTAACATTAACAATAATGTGACTGTGACTCTTTCTATCAAGATGTATGTATATGTGTGTGTTTGTGTATATATATATATATATATATATATATATATATATATATATATATATATATATATATATATATATATATATATATATATATATATATATATATATATATATATATATGGTTCTACTTTGTTTCATTGAAAGTTCATTTCACTGAATTTGAATTCACCCTGACCAGATTACTGAAAACTAAAATTATTGAAAACTAATTTCACCAACTCTCATTTCACTGAAGTGAAGTACTGGCACTGTGTAGAATACTGCAAGGCAAGTAAAAGGTATATGGCCTTTTCCCCACTGTAGTGCAATCCTGGAGTTAGTATATATAGATAGGGGGTGTGGGGTTCCCAGAATGCAGATGTTTAAAATCCCAAGATGAAAATCACAAACTGAAACTGGAACATCAGATTTTTACTAGGATAAGTAAACACTTCATCAACATGCCCTTTTCTCCACTGTAATGCGATGATGCTGCGGTAGCTTTGTCGCCTCACAGTAAGATGTTGTCCTGTTCGATTCTCAGCTAAAGTGTCTTCTGTGTGGAGACATGCGTGAATGGGTGTACCTTCGTTGAAGGTTGTGTGTCAGAGCTGGCAACTCGGCATGTAAAAATCTACTGCCAATCATTAGTGGACCAGAGTTCCGTTGTGGCGACCCCTAACTGGGAAAAGCCGAAAGACACAACAACAACAACAATGCAATCCTGGAGTTGGCATATATAGTTAGGAGTGGGGGGGGGGCATAGCCCCCCACCTAGGTCAGTTTTATTACCTTGGCATGAGTTTTGTTACCCTTTGGCCCAGTGTTTACTTACCCTAGTAAAAATCCAATGCTTGAGTTTCCATGGTTTCATGATTTTCATCTCGGGAATTTAAATGTTGATATTCTGGGAGTAAGGATTTTGAAGTAGACCCATACTGTAATAGTAAATAGTTCTGTGTGGACTGTGGACACCAACTGTCCTTTCTATTATCATCCAGCTGGGACTACTATAACATGTGTAATTATTATTATTACCACTTATTTTGGGGTTGTAATTGGCTGCTTTATCATCTAATGTTAATATACCATCCCCAATATTCTTCCGTATCCGATGTTAAAAATATGATGCTTCTCAGTAATATATGGAGACATCCAGCTATCTCTTTTTAACCAAGATGCAATGAAAGATTTTGTTTCAGAGTTATAGGTGGCTGCTGCAAAGTCAGGAGTACAGTAGTGAATCTATGAAGCTAGTACATAGGACTTTAACTTGTAACACAGAAAGGCCTTCTTGGAGCTAAGATTAGGGGAGCTAGTTAGCACATAAATTAGCACTTATATCAGATCAAAACACTATCTAACATCTAGCCTTAACCCTAGATACCATGCATGTGTCTCATGTAAAACCATGTCCCTAAACCATTATAGCCCAACCTTAATACAGGTCCTGAGAACATGGATTTGGAATTTTCTAATATCTATGTGGTCAGCTTGATAGAAATGGGGATCCTCAGGCAATTTAGCAATTGTCTCATGTACTGAGACAAGTTTTAATCTTTAAAGAAACTAACACAGTATGCCAAGAGGTACATGCATATTATCCTCAGATGCAAAAATCTTACTTAAAACAAGGTTGATAAGAACACATATACTGCATCCTTCACACATACCACTCAACATCAACATGGACCTTCTTATGCTGTGGCACTTAAAAGAAAACTCTCCATACCTTGAAGATTTCTTAAGCCATCAAACCACAAACCTGTCCTCAGCAACCACTAAAACACACACCAAAAGAACACCTAACTCCACACATAAAACTACACCCAATGATCACCAGGATCAAAGCCCATAAGACAAGCAAACACTTTACCTACTATTGTCATAGAGCTCTCCATTGTATGACACATAGATACCCCTCTCTTCAGGCTGGACAATGAGAAGATAATGGTTAGTTACCTATCTGGTGCAAGGATCTGTAATATCATGCGCATATTCAAGTCACTGCACCACAGGTATCCATATGATTCTGTCGTAATCCATATGCATGTAAATGACCTGAGATGTATCTCACTGGATTAAGCAAAAAGAGACATTATGGATCTCTCTGAATATGTGCCACAGACAGGTATGTGCTTTGCATTGAGCAGCATTCTATCTTCACCAAGAATTATGCCACAGTATGAGCAGAAAATTATTGATTTTAATAGCTTTCTTAGTTTCTAGTGTCACTCCAGGGGAATCTAATATCTATCAGCATGAGAGGACATGGTTTACAGACCATATTGCTTTGCCGTGGATGGTGTATACCTGTCCCCATGGGCTTTTGCATACTGGCTAAAATATTATCCACCCCATTAGAGCCTTTTAAGTAATGTCAACATAAAACTACCAACATTGAGGAAAAAATCAAAGAATGTTTATGGTGTTACTGCTCAGTGGTCAGAGCCTACTTAATTATTTTATTTTATTAATTTAACATTTGTTTACCGGTAAAGTCCAATTTGGAATAAAGCAAATTTTAGTAGAGGCCTGGGAGAAACACTCCAGATGCATGTCTTTGTAACATGAGAGGAAACCAAAGTCCCCTGAGAACAACAACATGAACACAGGGAGGACATGCAGACTCCGCACAGAAGGCACTCCAGCCGAGAATCTAACCGAAGAACCTCTTGCTGTGAGGTGACAATGCTACTGCTGCACCACTGTGCCTAAAGAAGAAACTTCACACCCTACAAACTCTCCACACTCTGGAGAATGTAGACATCTGCACTCTCACTAAGACTTTATCGCTGAAAAAGTATTCTATCAGTGGAAGGTAGAGTGCCTTCCGCACATTTAAACCAACAGCAGAGCAAAAAAGGGCTAAAGGTGAAGGTGGCCTGATGTACATTAGAAACAAATACAACCCAAAGTTGGTTAAACATGATGATGTCCTGAAGTTATCCATGTCCATGTCTCCCAGACAAGGTTTATTATCATATCCTGGCAAGCTACAGATCACTCTCTATGACCAATGAAGCTCTCAGTCCTTACCTAGACCTACTAGAGGCACTCACCAACATATTCATTGACTTTATCTACCCTTCTATAGACTGGAAAACATACACTGCCTCTATCTCACACACCCTGAACCAGATAGTGCACACTGCAATCAGAGGATCAAGCATATCGCCCATATTACTCACAAACATGAGAAAGCATTGCACCCCCCTCCACCATCATGCCATGTCCTCACTGTTGAGGTTAGACCATAAATCTGCCTCTCCCAAAAAAAAAATAATAAACCTGTAATAGTTAGGAACTACTATTAAGTGAGAGTTTGTCAAAATTCATGGCTACCCCATCCCCTAAGAGCAGAGGTACCTATGCAGAATTATTTATAGAAACCCTGTAGAAACATGTAAATGGCTTCCCTGATGTCTCTGAACCTACCAGAAGTAAGTGCAGATCTAACACCCAAAACAAACCCCCCTTGGTGGAATCTTTACCTTACCTTAATAGGGTATATAATAAAATAAAATAATTCATGGCCAAAATCAGAAAGAGCAATACTCATGATTCAACCAAACAAGGATCTAAGAGGTCCGAAAAGTCCAACAAGGCCAATCAAGAGGTCAGGATATCCTCCCAGACTAAGGACAGTTACAAGGCCTTCTTCAGTTATGTCACAAATCTTAAAAGTAACACTAAGCAGTGTGCATAACCAGTGGTAAATGACACAACCTTCATTGACTAACTAATAAATTTAGCAAATCACCCCCCACACCCCAGCCCCACTAACCTCTTTAAAATTTTACCTGGTATTCACCCCAACTATAAACAGGCAACAGATCCTGGTGGCATTTGCTAAGACCAAAAACACACTGGGGGGTAGGGGGGTGTAGCCTCCCACCTAGTCTGGTTTTAGATTATATTTCACCAAAAGCTTCAAAACAATACATTTTAAACCATAGACATGCATACTTACAACACCAATGACTAACTCTTTCCAGAAGACAATATACACCCAAACTAAGTTGGGGGCTACACACCCCCCCCCCCAATCTGGGGGCTGTGCCCCCACACTTCCCTAACTATATATACTAACTCCAAGATTGCACTGCAATGGGGAAAAGGGCATATACATTTTACTTTCCTTTCATTACTCTACACAGTGCCAGTACTTCACTTCAGTGGAATTAGATTCGGTGAAATGAGTTTTCAGTAATTTGAACTTTCAGCAATTGGTCAAGGTGATTTCAAATTCAATGAAATGAGCTTTCAATGAAACAAAGTAGACACATATCTATCTATCTATCTATCTATCTATCTATATATATATATATATAGTAGTGAGGGTAGGAACTTTGAATGTTGGTAGTATGACTGGTATAGGGAGAGAGCTAACTGATATGATGATGGACAAAAGGAAGGTTGATATATAGTGTGTGCAAGAGACCAGGTGGAAGGGAAGTAAGGCCAGGTGTATTGGAGGTGGGTTCAAATTGTTCTATCATGGTGTGGATGGGAGGAGATATGGAGTAGGGTTTATCCTGAAGGAACAGTATGCCAAGAGTGTTTTGGAGGTGAAATGAGTGTCAGATAGATTGATGTTTATGAAGCTGGAAATTGATGGTGTAATGACAAATGTTGTTAGTGCATATGGTCTGCAAGTTGGGTGTGTGATGGATGAGAAGAAAACTTTTTTAGTGAGTTGGATGAAGTGGTGATGACTGTACTCAAGGCTGAGAGAGTAATGATTGGAGCAGATTTCAATGGGCATGTTGGTTAAGGGAACAGTGGGGATGAGGAAGTGATGGGTAGGCATGATGTTAAGGAAAGGAATGCAGAAGGTCAGATGGTAGTGGAATTTGCAAAAAGGATGGACATGGCTGTGGTGAATATGTATTTTAACAAGAGGGAGGAGCATAGGGTGACATACAAGAGTGGAGGGAGATGCACACAGATGGATTACATCCTATGAAGGAGGGCCAGTTTGAAGGAGATTGGAGACTATAAAATGTTGACGGGGAAAAGTGTAGTTAGGCAGCATATAATGGTGGTCTGTAGAATGACGTTGGTGATCAAGAAGAGGAGGAGGAGTGTGAGGACAGCACCAAGGATCAAATGGTGGAAATTGAAAAAGGGTGATTGTGAGGTGGAGTTCAGAGAAGAGTTAAGACAGGCACTGGGTGGCAATAAAGAGTTACTGAACAGTTGGGTAACTACAGCAGAGCTAGTAAAGGAGACTACTAGAAAGGTGCTTGGTGTGACATCTGGACAGAGGAAGGAGGACAAGGAGACCTAGTGGTGGAATGTGGAAGTACAGGAGATTATACAGAGAAAGAGGTTGGCGAAGAAGCAGTGGGATTGTCAGAGAGAGATGAAGAAAGTAGAAAGCAGTATAAGGAGATGAGGTGCATGGCAAAGAGAGAGGTGGCAAAGGCTAAGGCATATGGAGAGTTGTATGAAAGGGTGGACACTAAGGATGGAGAAAAGTACCTGTACCGATTGACTAGACAGAGGGACTGAGCTAGGAAAGATATGCAGCAGGTAAGGGTGATAAAGGATAATGAGGGAAACTTACAAGCGAGAAGAGTGTGTTGGACAGACGGAAAGAGTACTTTGAGGGGACGATGAATGAACAGAATGAGAGAGAAGGTTGGATGATGTGGGGATAGTGAATCAGGAAGTGCAATGGATTAGCAAGGAGGAAGTAAGGGTAGCTATGAAGAGGATGAAGCATGGAAAGGCTGCTCGTCCAGATGACATACCTGTGGAAGCTTGGAGGTGTTTAGGAGAAATGGCAGTGGAATTTTTAACCAGATTGTTTAATGAAATCTTGGAAAGTGAGAGGATGCCTGAGGAGTAGATAATAAGGGTGATGAGCAGAGCTGTAGTAACTACAGAGGGATAAAATTGATCAGTCACAGCATGAAATTATGGGAAATAGTAGTAGCTAGGTTAAGAAGGGAGGTGATGATTAGTGATCAGCAGTATGATTTCATGCCAGGAAAGAGCACTACAAATGGGATGTTTGCTCTGCGAGTGTTGATGGAGAAGTACATAGAAGGTCAGAAGGAGTTGCATTGTGTCTTTGTGGACTTAGAGAAAGCATAAGACAGGTTGCCTAGAGAGGAGGTGTGGTATTGTATGAGGAAGTCGGGAGTGGCCGAGAGGTATGTAAGAGTAGTACAGGATATGTACAAGGGTAGTGTGACAGTGGTGAGATCTGCAGTGGGAGTAAAAGATGCATTTAAGATGGAGGTGGGATTACATCAAGGATCAGCTCTGAGCCCTTTCTTATTTGCAATGGTGATGGACAGGTTGACAGACGAGATCAGACAGGGGTCCCCGTGGACTATGATGTTTGCAGATGACATTGTGATCTGTAGTGAGAGTAGGGAACAGGTGGAGGAGACCCTGGAGAGGTGGAGATATGCTCTAGAGAGAAGAGGAATGAAGGTCAGCAGGACTAAGACAGAATATATGTGTGTGAATGAGAGGGAGGATAGAGGAATGGTGAGGATGCAAGGAGTAGAGTTGACAAAGGTGGATGAGTTTAAATACTTAGGATCAACAGTTCAGAGTAATGGCGAGTGTGGAAGAGAAGTGAAAAAGAGAGTGCAGGCAGGGTGGAGTGGGTGGAGAAGAGTGTCAGGAGTGATTTGTAATAGACGAATACCAGTAAGAGTGAAAGGGAAGGTCTACAATAGGGTAGTGAGACCAGCTATGTTATATGAGTTGGAGACAGTGGCATTGACAAAAAGGCAGGAGTCAGAGCTGGATGTGGCAGAGTTAAATATGTTAAGATTTGCACTGGGTGTGATGAGGGTAGACAGGAATAGGAATCAGTATATTAGAGGGTCAGCCCAGGTTGGACGGTTTGGAGACAAAACCAGAGAGGTGAGATTGCATTGGTTTAGACATGTGCTGAGGAGGGAAAAGGATGCTAAGGATGAAGCTGCCAGGTAAGAGGAAAAGAGGAATGCCTAAGATAAGGTTTATGGATGTGGTGAGAGAGGACATGCTGGTGGTTGGTGTGACAGAGCAATATGCAGAGGAAAGGAAGAAATGGAAACAGATGATCCACTGTGATGACCCCTAATGGGAACAGCTGAAAGAAAAAGAAGATATATATGAATATATATATATATATATATATATATATATATATATGGATCTACTTGATATGACTGAAAGTTCATTTTATAGAAACTCATTTGACTGAGACCATAACACCGAAATTTCAAAACACTGAAAACCCATTTGACTGAAAACTCATAACACCTAAACATTACAGTTAAAGATATATGCCCTTTTCCCCACTGTAGTGCGATCATTGAGTTAGAATATATAGTTGGGGGGGTGTAGGGGGCACAGCCCCCCACATTGGGGAGTGTGGTGGGTGTAGCCCCCCACATAATTTAGGTAAATATTGTTTTTTGCAAAGAGTTATTCATTACATTTCTAAGTATCCATGTGTATGGTTTAGAATGTCTGAAGTATGTGGGTTGCTCCGCCCCATCAGCCCCCTACCTATATATTCTAACTCCATGATTGCACTACAGTGGGGAAAAGGGCATAATCCTTGAAATTTCACGTTTAGGTGTTATGAGTTTTCAGTCAAATGGGTTTTCAGTGTTTTGAAAGTTTGGTGTTATGGTCTCAGTCAAATGAGTTTCTATCAAATGAACTTTTGATCATATGAAGTAGACCCATATATATATATATATATATATATATATATATATATATATATATATATATATATATATATATATATATATATATATATATATATGTGTGTGTGTGTGTGCGTGTGTGTGTGTGTGTGCCTGTATGTTTGTGTGTGTGTGTGGGTGTGTGGATATGTATATGCAGAGAAAAAGCCACTGAAGGTAATCCACATTTGGAAAAATCCAATGCCTCATTTATTATGAAGATTTATGCATTCAAACTCTTAATTGTGCTAGAATTGTACAATATCACCCAGATGCTATTAAAGTTTTTGCAATTTTGCATAATGACATTAGTAATGTCCTGAAAAGTGGAAATAGGAAACTGTCCTGTGAATACTTTTAAGAGCAGCCTGATTAATGCATTTCCTTTCAGCCAGAGACTGGAATTATACCATTTTTAATCTTCTACATTCATAGGATCATAGGAGATTACTAAGCTTTTGACCTGGAGGTCATTTTATGCCAAGCCGTTACAACCCAAAGTAATGCCATAGAAGTAGTAGTCAATGCACAATATTGCATTTAGTGATGACTGCCCATGTCCAGGACAGTTTTGGGCACTGTCCCTGGTAAGAATTTACAGTGACCCATCCACTCATCCAGATTCCTCTTGAGTAGTGTCATAAAGGTGCTCTGTTTCACATGAATTGGTGACCTGTTCCAAAGATGTGGCAGTCACTGGGAGATAAATATGTCCCTTCTGCATGTCATATTTAAGTCACAGGCCATATTTAATTCCCTGAAATGGATAGCACTAGACCCATCTGATTTACTGAAATGCAGTAAGTTTATTAGGTTTGGGTCTTAGGTTGTTCTTTAGGCCAGGCATATGTCTACCCTAAGAAGTCTATATGATATGGAGTATAGTGACAGGGATTTTAGTTGGCCCATATAAGGCACATGCTGGAGGCCCTTGATCATCTTTGTTAGAAACCTCTGCGGTCTCTGTAATTGCTCTAGGTGCTTAGTATGGTACATACCTAATGGAGTGTTATACTCAATTATGGGCTGGATAAGTGGCAAGTACAGGGGGTTATAACTTCTTTTGATCTCAAGCAATGCCTTTACTAATCATGGGAGCAATCTGGAAAGCTTCCCTTACAATGGTAAACATGAGTTGGTTGAAGTTAAGGTCTGAGTCAACCTGTGACCCAAGTCCCTTACCACTTCATGGGTACTTAGGGTATTGTTATTGATCTGATAGTGTGAAGGAACACTGTTTGTGCCAAAGGGAATGATATTGCATTTCTCTGCATTGAGTTTGAGACTGTGACTAATACACCAGTCGCTGGTCTTTGTGAGTCCCTCCTGGAGTTTACTGATATCATTTGGGGATTCAGTGATTGCACCTAGTTTGCAGTCATCTGCAAACTTGGTCAGCCATAACCATGTAGTTTTGACCTGAACTTCTGAGAAGTATATATCAAACAGTAGTGGGCCCAACACTACCCCTGTGGCACCCTACTGGTAACAGGCCTGCTGGATGATGTGAAGTCACCTATTTTGATAGTGTGCATCCAGTTTGTGAGCCTGTTGGCAACCCATCTTACAATTAAGGGGTTTACATTCAGTTTTCTTATAGGTAATGCTTGAATGTGGTATTGTGTCAAAAATATTTCAAAAAACAAACACAGATCATTGTAGTACAATCCATTTTTCCTCTTGAAGAAATAAAACAATAAAAAAATCCCATTGTCTTTATGGTATAAATAGCATTCTTGCATTCCTTACGATTCATAAAAATAATACAAGAAAGTAACTGATTATCACAGATACACTGTGTACAGCCTTCTTTCTCTACTATAATATTTCAATGGATATTGATTTACATCTATGTTTTATTTAGAGAGATAGACATTTAATTAACAATTATATTTCTTAACTTACTACTAAATCACCTATCTTGCAGAAGAGATGGATGCATGTTATTAATATAACTAACTAATTAACTAACTAACTAACTAACTAACTAAAAAATATTCTGTCATCTGTTCACCCATTAATATTTAGTCTGCTTGGGTTCTTTCCTAGTAACCGTCTGACTAGATAAGAATTCAGTGTTAGTTATCAATCTGTTTTAATAATTCTTTAATTCTACTACATCCTTCATCTAAAGCACTTGGCCCATTGTGTAATCTTACACTTAATTCATAAAATGCTGAAATGTACATCCATGTCTCCATTGCTGCCCCATGCTTTCTAACTCAGTCTTCATTAAAGGTACACTATTCACCTTCAGCATCTCCTTTCTCCTTTTTGAATGGTTTTACACTATAATACTTACTATTTAATGATCTGTTAAAGTATTCAGTTTTAAATAGCTTAGATAATATCCCCCCATCAGACAATCTGCAGAATTTGAGCTTTCTTAAAATTAGTAAAAAACATGTAGTTCACCACAACAGGTGGACATCTTAAATCTTTAACTCCCTGTCAACCTCTCAGTCCAGCCTGCCAGTTTATTTTATGCCATGTCAGGTCCAACAATCAGAATAGACAATAGTGAAAAGTTTATAATGTTAAATTTATATGTTGATAAGAAACTGCACAATTAATGTATTTTTTATCTTTTTGACTTTGAGACTTGACATAAGCAAGCATGCACTTCATCCTTCACCGTCCGTTCATTACCACAAAACTACAAACTTTTGCTGTTTCACTTGCCAGTGCTCTATAACCAGAGATATCAGAGTTCCTTTCATTCCAGATGAACATCTCTTTAACCTACATTCCACCAGTTCTCTAATTCATCCCACCAATTGCCAGAGACACTAGAGTTCCCGTCAGCTAAGAGGAAGATATACCTCTGTAATAAACCATCATGTTCTAATTTTTCACAACCATTTCACATATTGACAAGCTTCTCCAATTTAATTTAAACTGTATCCCTATATACACATCATGATTTAATTCTCTGACATGGTCATCCTTGAAACTTATCTCAGTATTAATTAAGCCAACATTTCTTGCCACAGTTCTACCCATGGTCCTAACATAATTCATGTAATACCCAACAAACAGTTTTGCAAAGGTTGTATAGTATCATACTGAAATGCATATGAAAGATTAATCAACTTCAAAGAGATTTAATCATGTATTTACAGCAGTGATACACTAAGCTCAAGAAAATGTGTTTTTGGAAAAGTTGGTATATTATGGAAGAATACTGCGTATGGAAAAAATAACTTTTTTAAATTTGTTTCTTTGTTTACATGTGTTAACCATGTAGATGTTCCATACCTTGGGAACTTTTCAGGCATGACTTTAGCCACTTATGCAAGTAATATCAAACAACCATAAAATCGTATTATAATAAGGCCAGTAATAACAGTGATAAAGTGCATTTTTTCTATACATGAGAATACATATTCAGTTAAATTTATTTAATATGATATATACTTGTCAAGTATGCAAACACATAAATCAAAAAGCTCTTCAATTAATTTGACAGTTATATACATGGAAATATTTAGCCTAATGACAATAGATAAAACTGCATCTAATACAAGTCTTAGACACTTCACTAACTTTAAAGAAGAATTGATGACAAATAAAAGAGTGAGATATGAGCATTGATTGACAGAGTGGTGAAGTGTGTGGTAAAGTTATGAATGGGTATTTACAGTTGCACATGCAGATGAGATTATGAAGGAATTACTAGTATGGCAGTTATGAAAACTTAGCTGTTAAGCTGACTGAGAACATTAAGATCAAAAAACTAATTGGAACAAATGTGAAGTCAAATTTGTTAGTAAGAAATGAATGACAAAGACATGCATATGTATGTTTAAACAATGTGTTTTACTAAAGACTAGCAGAGTGAAACTATGTTCACTGATCTAAGGTGCTTGGTTATCCATATGTGTATATATTTTTTCAGAAGCTGTTTAGATTTTGATATGTTGACAACATTTTGTATATTTTTTTAAGTTAAATGCTTAACCCAGTTCTGTGTTCAGTCATTGAGTAACAAATACTTTGAACCTCTTTTCATTGAACATTAAATATTGAACATTCAGTTCAGCAAACCTTCAGTCATCAAATATTTTGCACAGGGAATGGAGTCAGTTGGCTAATTTTAAGAAATGTGTTCTTTTCTACACTGTAGTGCAATCTTGGAGTTATATAGGTAAGGGGGGGTGTGGGGGTAGGTTTGATATACTGTAGTGTGCTTCGATATGCATGTTGGTCCACTGTCTCTTTTCTCTGAGTAAAACATTCAATGATTTAATGTTCACTGAATTGAACGTTCAATGTTTAACATTCAATGAACAGAGGTTTGCTGTATTTCTTATTCGTTGACTGAACATAGAACCGGTTAACGCAATATAAGCAGTGACTTTATGCTATGAAGAAAAGTGGGAAGGGAGGGATTTGTTGAAAAGGTCAACATATTTATCTTCTCTCCATTTATTTTATATTTTGAAAAAAAAATATTAATGAAAAGTGTTCCATGCTATTTTATAGTGTACTATGGAAAAACTTAAAGATTATTTCGAAATGTTAATGCAAGAAAAAAAAAATAATAAAATGGCATTATTAACCTGAACACCAGAACAAATTAAAATATGGGACTGAACATTATGAAAACTGGAACCTTGAAAGGCAAAAGTTGCAAAAAGGAAAAGCTTTAGATATAAACTGCAGGTGATGAATTTCATGGAAGGACTTTCTTAAAAAAAAAAAAAAATCTTTGATGAAATATAGATAATTGTGGGAAAGAAAGACAACATTATTTAATTATAGGTTATAATTATGAAGAGACTGTTCAGCATGTTTTGTATGTGACTATAATAGCATGAAAAGCATCAAAGACTTTGTTGGGGATATTTTAAAAAGAAAATGAATGCAGTAGACATGGTCATTGTCATTTGTAGGTATTATAGTGAGGTGCCATCTTTTGTAGCGCATTTGAAATAGAAGATGTAGACATATCTTGTACAATAAATAAGGGATAACGATGAAGCAAAAAGTTAAAAAAACAAAATGTGCTAGTTATGGTGAATATGAATACACAAACTCAATATATATGAATAGAAAAAATGCACATATGCACACATATATCAATATCAACATCAAAATCTTTATCTATAGATAAGGTGGTCTACAGGCACCTGCGCCTAAATCACACAAAACCACTGCCATGAAGAGAAGAATTTGAATGCAGAGTAGCTGGTGTAGGCTGCTGCTCATGCTTGAAGTTGAACATGAGTTTGGGGAAGCAGTGGTGGGGAGGGAGTGGGAGGGTGATTAAGGATTAGGGAGCAGGAAAGGTTTTAATTATATGGACTGGTGAGGTTTCAGGGTTACAGAAGGGAAGGGGATTTTATGATCAGGGATTGGAAGGATTTTAGGGTAAATGAGGCAGGAAGGAAGTTTTAGGTAAAGGAAGCAGGAAGGTACTTTTTGGTCTAAGGAAAGGTGGAGTTTAGGGTTAGAGACTGAGCTGGGTATTTAGAATTGGAGAGCTGGAGTTTTAGGGTTAGGGCATCATCAAAGACTTTAGTGTTAAGGGGTAGGAGTGCTTGAGGTAAAGGAGCAAGGAGCTGGCTTGAGGACTGGATAGGAGCTTTAAGGTTAAGTTTAGGTTCTGCTGAGCGGTTGTATTTTATAGGAGCTGGTTGTGGAAGGGCTATGCACAAACAGTGGATCTGACTACAATGAGTTTGAGCACTTGCTTTTTCGGGCAATTGAATCAAGCATGTTTGTTGCAAGCTACTATTACTCATTCTTCTGTAGTAGAACCTTACATGCACACACACACACACACACACACACACACACACACACATATATATATATATATATATATATATATATATATATATATATATATTCATACACGGGTTTACTTTGCATTACCGAAATTACACTTTACCTAACTTTAAAACAATGAGATGACTATGCTGAAAAACTACTTTAACAAATGGTCATATAACCAGAATTTTAATCCAGGGCAGGAAGCAGTTGGTCAGCATAAAAAAAAAAAAAAACACAGCAAAGCATATCAAACTTACCCAAGTGGGGGGGGGGGGCTCTGAGATTGCATTATAGTGGGGTAAAGGGTAAATTTCCTCATTTTTGCAAACTGCCTCCTTTCCCGGATCAAAATTCTGGTGATGTGACCATTCGTTAAGGTAAGTTTTCAGTGTAGTTGTCATGCTGTGTTAAAGTTTTTAGAGTTTGTTAAAGTGCAATTTTGGTAATGCAAGGTAGACCCATATACACATATATGTAAATATATATAGATATATATATATATATATATATATATATATATATATATATATATATATATACTGATCCCAAGGATATTGCCAATATCCTGGCAGATCGATTTAGTGCCAACTTCACCCCATTCTTACCTTCTAAAGGGCCCATCTCAATACCAAAATATTGCCAAATTTCGATAATCACAGCTACACAGGTAGAAACCGCACTCTCCAAAGCTAAGAATACAGCATCCATGGAACCAGATGACATTCCAGGCTGTGTACTACATGAACTACAAAATGAACTGGCACCTCACCAAAGTGTCATGTTTAATCATAGCCTCACCTCAGGCTTCGTGTCCAATGAGTGGTGCACAGCTGCAGTTATCCCACTCCACAAGGGGGGATCCACCTTGGATCCCAGGAACTACCATCCCATCAGTCTGACAAGCCTGATCTGCAAAGGCATGGAATACATTATCATGGAACTTATAAACAAAGACATTGGCAACCTTCAAACACTGGACCCCACCCAGTTTGGGTTTGTGAAGGGTTGATCTTATCTCCTGAATCTGATTGACTTCTTTGAATCAATCTCCAGAGCTGTGGACGAAGGTAAGGTGGTCCACACAACCTATCTGGACCTCACCAAGGCTTTCAACACCATCCCCCACTCTGGAATTATAGATAAACTTACTAATCTGGGCATAAATCCCTATGTCACTCGATGGGATGCCAACTGGCTTACTGACAGTACCCAGACTGTAAAAGTAGCCGACTGCAAATCCAGCTCCAGACAAGTGACAAGTGGAGTACCTCAGGGTTCAGTCCTGGGACCACTCTTGTTTGGCATCTACTTCTCTGAAGTACAGGCCAACACTAGGGGACTCTGGCTAACAAAGTCCGCAGACGACTGCAAACTGGGAGCCATTATTGAATCCCCAAATTATGTGGATATTCTACAAAAGTGCCTTACAGAAACAGATGCCTGGTGCCAGAGCCATGGGCTCAAGCTTAATGCCAAGAAATGTATAGTTATCCACTTTGGAAAAAAACATGTACCCATGAATTATCACACAGGTGGCAGTACACTAAACATCGAAAGTCTGATGAGAGACTTAGGGACACAGGTGGACAGTGGTCTCACTTTTGATAACCACATCACCACAACAGTCAGGAAATCCTTCTATGTGGCACACCTTATCACTAATGGCTTTTCATCCAGAAAAAAGGATGTCATTGTCCCACTGTACTCATCCCTCATTAGACCAATTATAGAGTATAATGCCCCATTTGGTATGTATCTCACAAGACATCTTTAACAGCTGGAAAGGCCACAGAAATACCTCACTAAAAGAATCACAGGCCTAAAGCAGATGCCATATGCTGACCATCTAAAAAAACTCCAGCTATACTCTGTGGCACATCGTCTACTCAGAGGTGATCTCTGCTTAACATACAAGGCCATGTCAAACCCTGAGCTGTTGGACATGCTCCACTTAAAGAAATCCCAATCCCTCAGAGCCACATGCTCCAGGGATCTAAACCTTGTCGTCACAATGAACAAAACATGCTGTAGGGATAGGTTTCTGACCCAGAGACTCCACATACTCTGGAATAGACTGCCCATACATGTCAAGCAGAGCACCTCATTGGCCCTCTTCAAAAGGAACCTTGATGATTGGATGGGAGATAGGAAATTCACCCCGGGGATCATGTCAGTCGCCCTGCTAGACAGGGGTCCAGAGAAGTAAATACTGTGGGAAGAAATATCCAGGGAATTGTGGATAGGCTTGTATAGGCCCTAGGGCCGATAGCCTAGTACCAACCTATGAACCTATGAACCTATGAAGCTACATATATATATATATATATATATATATATATATATATAGATATGAGTCACCTTCATTTGACGTAAAGTTTATTTACCTGACAGAATTTTCAGGCAGCCCCCCCCACCTGCTTTGGTTTTAGTGAAAAATAAAATACCAAAGTGGACAATATAAAACCAAATGAGGTGAGGGGCTTCGCCCTCCACACCCCTCAATGTGGAATGTGGAGGCTGTGCCCCCCACACCCCCCCAACTATATATTCTAACTCCAGGATCACACTACTGTGAGTAAAAGGACATATAACTTTTATTTGTCTTTTTTAATTGTCAGGCAAATGAACTGACGGGAAAATGAACTGTCAAGCAAATGAAGGTGATCCATATATATATATATATATATATATATATATATATATATATATATATATATGTATGTAAATATATATATATATATATATATATATATATATATATATATATATATATATATATATATATATTATTTATAGTCTCATAGGAGATTACCAGGTTAACAGCTTATAGGGTATTTACAAGCACAGGCAATATAACCTATTTTTACCAAATATGTGGCACCTATGTACAAAAATGGGATAAAGGGGTTGTGGATGGGGTCAGATGACTGAAAACTAGAACATAAAAAAAACCCCACAAAAATCTATGTTTTTTATGTTTTTGCAGGGAGGATGCCACCCTGCACCCCTTATACGGGATGCGCCCTGCATGCCCCCTTCAAATTATGTAAACCAACTCCAAAGTCACACTACAGTGAGGAAAAGTTTAAATTTCCAGATCCAAACTGTGCAGCAATCTCAATTCAAAAGCTTTGAGTTTTCAAAAACTCGATCATATGGTCTTGACCATATGAATTTCAAGTTTCTGAAAACTTGATCAACTGATAAGAACCTGTGGATTGATATGTCCCCAAGGGGCAAAAGTATGACATGGATTTGTGCCTGTTCATTATCTTTCAAATTGCCCCTATCCATAAGGGACATAGGCACTAACTAAGGTGTGAATTTGTGATTCTCCACTCATTGAACCAAACTTCCTTTGAAGAGGGCCAAGAAAGGGCTTTGCGTAATGTGAATAGGAAGCCTGTTCCAAAGTAGGGGTAATCTTTGAGACACTTATCTGCCTCTCCAGCATGTTTTGTTTGAGTTGCTGACTAAGTACCCCAGCTTTGGAAAATATCTCATATAACTCCACTGCAGAAAGGGGGTAGCTCTTTCGAACTCAGTAACTATCGCCCTATAGCTGTACTATCCCCCCTATCAAAACTTTTTGAGAGATTTGTCCACTTGCAATTGATGAAGTACCTCCTAGAAAACAAATTGCTATCCACATAGCAACACGGTTTCAGACCCTTTCACAGCACCACAACCATGCTTACATCTTTTACTAACACCATCAGTAACCACAGAAATAATGCACTGCTCATATCTGCTACACTCTTAGATTTATCCAAAGCTTTTGACATGGTCAACCATGAAAAACTGCTTCACTCACTATCCACCCTAAACCTTAGCATCTCTGCTATTTCTTGGTTTAAGAGCTATCTAGATGGTAGGCAACAAGCTGTAAAATGGCAAAAACAACTCTTTTCCTTATTGCCTGTCTTCCTAGGGGTTCCTCAGGGCTCCATCCTGGGTCCTCTGCTCTTCATCCTATTTACTAATCAACTACCATCCAACATTCCCAAAGCCTCGATAGTCTAACAGGCAGAAGATACCACCAAAATATGTGCAGCCAGCACCGTAGACCTCCTCCTCTCCCAAACACAAGAATGCTTTTCCATAGCCAAAACTTAGATCACCAATCAAAACCTCATTCTTAACCCAGCTAAAACAAAACTACTCTTCAGCCCCCACAGATCTTTACCCCGCTCATATAGCTTTACAATCTCCTCACACAACACCACCATCACCCCTACCAATCATGCCAAACTGCTAGGCCTGGAAATTGACAGTCACCTTAAATTTGACATTCACATTTCCCAGACTATAAAAAAGTTCATAAAAAACTGGGTCTACACTATCGCAACAAACAATTTCCCTCCAACCACTCCAAAATTACTATAGCCAGGACACACCTGTTATCCACCTTACTTCATGCCTCCCCTGTGCTTACCAATCTCCAAAAAACTGACCTAAACAAACTTGTCAGTTGTTATAATAAGATAGCTAGATTTGCCATAGTATCACCCCCTAGAACCCACCATTGCGAAAGCCTCAAAAAACTCAATTGGTTAGAACTCCCGCTAATACTTCAATTCAATCAACTATCACTCGCACACAAATTATTACATCACTCAGACAACACCCTAGCACTACAGCTTCTTCAACCCTACACCACTACCAGATCCTTAAGATCAAGCACCCAACACCTCCTTAAGGTAACCAAATTTAACAATGAGGCAGGTAAATCTGTTTACAGACACTACATCTCTAAAATCTGGAACGCCCTTCCTGCCCATATAACAAGTAACAACTCCTCAACCCAATTTAAGAAACTACTCAAAATACACTTCCTAAATAACAGACTATGCTCCTGTTCCACCCCTGGCTAGTAATTCATTATTTTTTTCTATTATCAACTAGATTTATAGTTTAACTACAGGCTTTTATTGTCCATATGTTCAGATGTAAAGTTTCATCTTTGACAGTAAGACTAATTGTACATCCAAATTCTCTAAGGTGTAAGAAATGTGTCTCATGTATGTGGTCAAATGTGCGTTTTTGTTATACTTATTGTGTCTGTCAACTATAAAATTTTTATGCAGCTTTTTTCCCGGGCCTCCACTGAAAATGGACTTATATCCAGTTGGACTCTCTCGGTTAGCAAATGTAAAATAAAGAAAAAAGTTTAGAACTCTAGATTGGGTGACCCTTATGCTGTTTGACTTGTGGATGTCTGCCAGCTCCATCTGGCCTGGCTTTGGGAGTGCTTTGTAGGTCAGCTATAGGTCACCCCTTAATAGTTGGTACGAGACAGAGTAAAGAAATAGGGCTTTTAGTCTATATGAATAGGTTTGTTTTGTTTCACCATGTACTTTCTCATTGAGTAAATCTGATGTCTCTCCAGCTGCTCAAGTACCTAGTCATGTACATTCCGAATGGCACATGCGGTAACCTTGTCGCCTCACAGTAAGATGATGTCCTGTTCGATTCACAACTAAAGCGTCTTCTATGTGGAGATGTGCATGAGTGGGCATGCCTTCATTGAAGACTGTGCATCAGAGCTGGCAACTCGGTACATAAAAATCTACTGCCAATCATCAGCGGACCGGAGTTCCGCTGTGGCGACCCCTAACCGGGAAAAGCCGAAAGACACAACATTGGTCTAATAAGGGCTGAGTACAGAGGAACTATAATTTCCTTGGATCTGGTTGCCATATCTTTACTTATAAGTTATGCCACATGGAATGATTCTCTCACTACTGTGGACATATGGTGGTCACAGTTCAGGCTACTGTCTATCTGTGTACCTAGAGCTCTCAACTCAAGTCTAAACTAAGGGGTGTGCTATTGATGTTGTAATTTGTATGGGTATTTGACTTCCCAGAGGATATTATAATGTATTTTATTTGCATTTAGTTTTAGGCCATGGAACTGGTACCAATCAGTTGTCTGATCTAGAACCTCCTGACAGATATCTACATCATTTGGGGATTCAATGATTGCCCCCAGCTTGCAGTTGTTAGCAAACATTGTCTTCCAGAGGTCTTCCAAATTAGCCTTGACTTCAAAGAAGTATATTCTGAACAGGAGTGATGCCAGTACTGTGTCCTGTGGCACACCACTAGTAACTAGCTTCTTGCTAGATCTGGATTCACCCACTTTAACCACGTGTCTATTCATGAGCCATTTGGCTAGCCCTCTGATGACATAAGGATTTATGCCCAGATTTGTGAGTTTATTTATAATATCAGAGTAGAGAACTGTGTCAAAATGCCTTGGTCAGGTCATGGTATGCAGTATGTACTGTTTGACCCTCATCTTTCACCTTAGTGACTTTATCAAAGAAATCCAGCAGATTCAGAAGGCATGGCCTGCCCTTACCAAAGCCCAATTGGGTCAGCTCCTGTGTCTGGAGATGTGCTATGCCATTATTTATCACATCCATGGTTATTCTTTTCATGGCCTTACATTTAAGGCTAGTGAAACTTATGGGTTTGCAATTTACCGGGTTAGTAGATGATCCCCTTTTATGCAGATAGATGACTATTGCTGTCTTCCATTGTACTGGCACAAAGACAGTCTGGAGGCTTTGGTTAAATAGAGATCCTAATGGGACTGATAAATCATGATTTAAGCTGTTTAAGAGGCAACATGGTATATTGTCAGGCCCCATTGAAGCTGTGTTTTTAGCTTTAGAGGGTACAGTGGCAACTTATTATTTTGTGATAATTGGCAGTGAAGCTGTGGAGGGTATTACTTGTGGGAGAATTGGGAGTGATGGGGAGGTGAAATGATTTACCTTAGGTTGGTCAACTAACACGTACATCAGCAACCTGAAGCTGAACCACTCAACATCAAAAACTGAAACTTTGACTATCAAGTATGGATGCGCCAAGGAAGAACCTCAGTGCATGCAATTTTAAAACATTTTGTACACACACACACACACACACACACACACACACACATATATATATATATATATATATATATATATATATATTTACTCAAAAACGGTAGAATATTCATTTTTTGGAAATGTTTTGTGGATGTAAAAAAGGGCAATGCACACATGAGTGAATACTCACTTGTGTGAATTACATGGTTGAATTAAAGTTCTGAATAATGTAGGAAACTAAAAGTGCGCAGAAAAATGAATATTTGACTGAAAAGTTGGCAATTGTGAAGTTGTGCAGAATTGAGTTATAACATCTAGTTTTTATGTGTAAGTATTCCCAGGATATGATTAGAGTAAGGCTTGCTGAAGGGATTAAATCATTGTTGCAAATGTTTGGTGTTGTGTGTGTTATGTGTCCTTTTATCTGGTGTGGCAGTACTGTTAGGAAAAGGATCTTTAGTACTGTAATGTGGAGGGCTGGGATGAATAGAAATGGCATGGTTAGGGTCTGGGCCATTGTGTGTACCTATTGTCATATACAACATAAACCTTTGCACCATGATAAGCTGTACAGGACATTCCATGGAAATTAATATTATTATGATTTCTGAACCTTGGCATCACTGAGACAGTTGCCAGTCTGGCATATACTTGTACCCATGTAGTATAAATATCTTACAAGTTAAGATATAATTTGAATGCACAACTAAGTTATGAGATATCTACAACATGGTCAACTAAGATCTTTATATAATTGGGGTAGATGTTCAATATGACAAGAGGTTTCTTGATAAAATCAAGCTAGAGCTGTTTAGGTTCATATGCTATCAAGACATGTAGTGATAGTCATAAGTATATATCTCAATTAAGTTAAAAATAAACTCTGCTGCAAAAGACACTGTTAACACAAAGGACATAATTATTTCCAAGACTGAAATAGGAAACATTATATTGTTTCTTTCCCGATGCATTTTTTTTTCCTTTGGATATTATAATATAACAAATAAAAATATCACTTTATCAGACTTACATCAGTAAATACCAAAAATCCTTAAATTTTTATGACTTCCTGAGCTACTTCTAGAATACTGATAATCATATAATTAAATTTTTCTGATGAAGTTTTTCCATTCTTTGAAAAAGAAACAAATGTGATTAACTGGGCAGTGGCTTATTTCAGTATATATACCACCATGTCCTATTCATATTATAATTCTTAGCATACTACAAAATAATACTTCTTTTTGAAGTATTATTATCATCATATGCAGTAATTTGTCTTACCGTTCTTCCACTTCCATCCAGGTGTATTTTTTCAATGTGGTCATAGTAAGCATCACACCAATATAATGCACTGGCAGCATTGTCTAAAGTCAATCCATTTGGCCAAAGCATGCTAGTTGTCACAAATATTTGACGATTTCTTCCATCCATCCATGCTTTCTCAATTCTGCCTGTACGGTCTCCGATTTCTTCTTCTTCCCAGTCTGTCCAGTATAGCCACCTAATAAATTAAAATAGACATCCATGATTAAGCTGATGAAATGCACAATACAAACTCGTTTGATTTGTGACAAAGATTGTTCAGGTTGTTGCATATTCCAATTACTTAAAATATTACTCTGCTGTGATATAAAAAAAAATGTTCTTCAGTTCCAATTGCTGATTTTATGATAAAGGCAGTGTGCTAATTTTTCTGCTTTTTGAATGCATACATTTGTGTGTGTTTTTGTGTGTATGTGTGTGAGTTTGTAGCTGTAATACATTATTAGTCATATAATTTCCTTACTAATAACTGAGTCATGGCCTACATAACAATACAATCTAGGAGCCCTTGATTGAACTGTATATTTCTTTGAATACCATGCTCACTAATAGACAATTAATTTATTAACACACTATGAATAGTATCTGTCTTTCAGCTTTTAAAAGAATCCACCATGCATGTACAAAAACAAAAATCACTTATTCACCTTTGTCTTCACTGAACAAAAAGGTATGTTAAGTGTTTTGTCATCTGTTATACTGCTGAAAATATGTATCGGCAACACCTTTTCATTTCTTTCGAGGTAGCCAAACCAGTTGTCAGTACTGCTATATTAGCCCCTTTAAATGGAATATTCCATGAGACTTATTTTCTGAAGCTGGTAAAAAGTACATATGTTTATACATTATCCATAATTAATAGAAAAAAAATAACTAGATGCAAGTATTTCTGTTACCAATATCTAGTTTCTTAACAAAAACTGTTATATTAAATCTATTCTCATAAAAAGATGCAATAAAAATACATAAAAAGTACATATGTTTATACATTATCCATAATTAATAGAAAAAAAATTAACTAGATGCAAGTATCTCTGTTACCAATATCTAGTTTCTTAAAAAAAAACTGTTATATTAAATCTATTCTCATAAAAAGATGCAATGCTTAACGTTTTCAAAGAAAACTTCATTTATTTGCTGCTGTCTATATTGTCATGTAACAAGTAAGGTAGCTAATGTTAAAGAATGATACTTCCCTTGCTTAAAAGAATGGATGGATAATAATTTATAGATGACTCTGAATGCGATTGAAAGCTTGACAGTGGCTGGAATGGTCAAGAAACAGGAAATGGCAGTGGTGCTAACCAGTAGACTTAAAATGTTATGACCACACATGAGGGACGAGCTGGTATTTGTTTTGTAGACCTTATCCTTGCTCAGCAGGAAGAATTAGATAATTGAATGCACTGAGAAAATATGATGAGTGTATAGCTGAACAAAGGAGTAGAGGGCCCTCTTCCTAGTTCAGTTCAATTCAATGGCATGTCTGAACATTTTGGATCCATCACCTTCATTCCTCAGAATCCTAGATGCCAGTGCTGTTCTACACTAGATGAGAGTGAGAGTTGCAGTGGTAGACAGAACAGTTGAATATCAATCCAGGGCTTTCTTTCTCTCCTCTGCTGCCACTACAATCTGTACAGACAGACTCATCAAACTTCACTTTGGAACTGTTTCTGTGGAGATGCAAGTGCAAGCTACTTGGGGGTTCAAGGATGCATGGAAACACCTCAATATCAAGAAGAAGTTGGCATTGGTTCTTGCCTTGAAAGCCCTTTACCATCTTTGGACTCCAGGTCATCTTCTGGTGGTTACAAACAACATCACTGTAATGTGGTACCTCAGAAAACAAGGGGGTATGATTTTTAGGCCTCTCTGCCATTTGTCAGTGATAGACTGAGAGCAGGCTTTTCAGTATTCTCTGACTCTTCAGGCATCATTATGGTAGAGAGACTAAGCAGAACGCTATAGTTAAAACAAAGCAGTTTTTATGACTCCAGTTGTACATGTATAATTCGCAACGGGTGTTCTACAGCCGCCTGAGCCCCAGATGCTCAAATTCCTGCAACTTATGGTCAATAATTTGAATGCCTACTACCTCATCTGACCAGCTGTTCACACTCGAACTTGCATGTGATTTCAGTCATCTGCTCTTGTCCTAGGGGACAAAAGGAGGCAAGTGCTTAGGGGCTTAGTAAGTTGGGAAAGGAAGTGGGGAGGGTGCTGTTTGGTGCAGGGCGGAGGATAGGGATTTTAGATTTAGGTGGTGATTGTGGACAGGAGGGGAAGGGGATTTTAAGTTTAAGTAGCTATCTGGCATTTAGGGTTAGGGAGGAGAGAAATGGAATCCTATGTTGAGACAGTGAGCATAACTTTAGGGTTAGGAACAGGGAGGGGAAGTATAAGAGGATTTTAGGTTTAGGGAGTTATGGGGGACTTTAGGGTTACACAATGGAGTTGGAGTTTTTATGGTTAAGATCAGGGTACTGGTAGGGATATTTAATGTTATGGACGGCATGTTATTGGAAGTTAGAGCACTTTCCAAAAAAAATGATGGGGGGGGGCAAAGTCCCAAAAATATGGACAAATTGTAAATATTGCTCTTATAAACTTAGAAATTTGCTAGAATAACAGGATTTGTGTTGGCATGCATCTTTTGAAGGATATTAAGTCAGAAACTCAAATGCATATTATCATTTAGTGACTATAGTCTTCAGTGATTTGCCATAACAAACAAACAGTTTAAAAGGAACTAATCAAAAATATGAGGCAAGAGTCTGGACATTCGTCAAAAATCTGGATGGTCAAAGGTATAACAGCCATGTGTGTATGTCTGCGTATGGGGTTTCTACTAGTTATTTTGGTGTTTTGCCATTTGTTTTGATCTTTTCTTTATCTAGTAATGTACGGAAAATTCAAGATAAAAATGTAAACTCAAGCCACGGAACAAACACAGCGGCAAGTAAAAAGACATGAAAGGTAAGGATGGAAAGGGCACATAAAATTTCATAAAGCTTAGAACATGGAAGGCATCCCATATAAAAGGAAGGTGGTTACAGACAAATAGAGGGTAGCAAAGTAAGCATTGTGATATTACAGGAAACCAAAAAAAGGAAAACAGGGATGCTTCATGATACTGTGAAAAGGGTGTGGCTGAGCCAATGGCATTGATAAATCTAAAAGGTTTGTGATTACTCTGATTCACAGGCAGTTAGTAAACAAAGATAGTAAACAAAGATGGTTTGCTCTAAAGATATTGGCAACAGAGAGCAAAATCATTACTGGAAATGTTTACATCCCAAACACATAGCAGTATAATCACATGAAAAATATTTTCTAGATCATAGAGGAAATGAGGGATGAGAGGTCCACAGTAATAATAGCAAGAGATTTTAATATTGCATTAGGTCCAGAGCTAAACAAATTGGCAGCAGGAAGAGCCAAACTATCAAGGCATATAAGAGGATAAGACAATTGGTAATCATTTGAAATATGGTGACCCGCTTTAGTGAGTCCCGTAATATGCACATATACCAAATCCAAGATTACCATTTCTCAGAATATTTCCTTTTCTCTCAGGTATGACCATTTCAGAGTTGGTATATATAAGTTAAGACTCCAAAATCAGGGGTGGAGACATCCTCTTCCCTCTGCAAAAAAAAAAAAAAAAAAAAAAAAAAAAGAAGTTTAAAGGAGAAGGGAGGAGTGGTGTGATGTTTAGGATCTCCTGGATTTTTGGTCTTTTTTATTTTTTGGGGTGTGTGTTGGCACTAGACTTCATGAGTGACAATATTTCAAAAGGGAGACATGGCCATGTCTAAATTATAAATTTACTGGAGAGCTCGCCACCAGAGGATGAGAGATTAGCTTTCTTTTTTTTTTTTTTCATTTTTGGACAAGAGGTTTCTGTGCAGGGAGTTAATGGCAAGGGAAGTAGATGTACAACACTGACCTGGCATACTGTAAGATAATAGCATGGTGATGATAGAGATCAGGGAATGAAATCATATAAATAATTCCACAACATGCAGGTCTAATCATATTTCTTTTCAAGATCTACGAACTAGTCAAAATCCTACAAACTTGGATAGAAAGTTATTGAGAATCAGCCAAAACAGAAAGTGGGTGGAGTGTTGGGGTGGTTTTAAATCAGATTTAAAAGCATAAATGAGAGAAAAAATGGAAGGAAACAGAAGAAGACTGGAAAGGGAAGTATTGATAGAAGTTGACACATATCAAGAAGAAAGAATAGTCAGGGAAGGGGGCTGTGACAGCAAAGTTCAGCGAGAGAGAACAGGAAATAGTTAATACAGAAATACAAAGTAATTTAATTTGCAAGTGGGAAGGATTCAAACATTCTTCTGGGCAAATGAGACTTTGTCAAGCAAGATTTTGGCCAGAAGTTTGGGAGAAGGAAGAAAAGAAACCCACATTTTTGCATACAAAGGAGGTAACCAAAATATGAAATACAACCCAGGAGACTTTAACCAGATTAGGATAAATAGATTACATTATCTAGAACACAACAGGCAAATGTAATATCAAAGCATCTAAGATACTTTTATGCAAAATCAATCTCTCAAAATACACAGAAGGGAATAAAACAGTTCCAAAAAAAAAAATCTCCCTACAAGAAATCTGGGTCATAATAAACTCATTAAAACAGGCAAAATCCTGGCCACCACAGGTGGCCTATCCTCAGCCCTATTCAAAACATGCAAAAGGCAATTCTCTCCAGTACTTCTAAAATGATATCAAAAAGTATAAAGTAAAGATAAGTTTTTAAAATCAGCTACAAATGCAGTGGTCATAATGTTACCAAACCCATGTAAGGACACCATGAATCCATGAGCCTACAGACCTATATTCTTCTAAACATAGAATATAAGACATATGCAAAATTTTCAACTAACAGCCTGAGAAAAAATAGTTGTCTATTTTCTGAAAGATAGGTAGCAGGGATTCATACAAGCTTGTGTGGGAGCCCAGACATGGTGAGACTCTTTACTAACCTGCACGGGGGGGGGGGGTTAAATGGTAGAGTAGCCAAGGGCAGCCTTACTACTCTTTTTTAATATGGTATTTGACTTGGTTAAGTGGCAATTTATGTGTGAAATTTTGAAGAGATATGATATACCAGAAGAATTCATCAGGAAAGTCTAACTGTTACATCTGTCCCCAAAACACGTCATCAGTACAGCTAGTACCTAAACTGTACTGATCCCACTAAAAAATAGGAATAAGGTAAGAATGCCCACTTCATCCTGCTGTTATCTCTAGTAAAGAATTCCTGGTGATCAATCTGGTGTGTGACATACATCAGCATGCAATCCAGTCAGGATTACATTTGTCTATTACTACTGAAATAGAAAGCTAGAGACATGTTGAGCTCAAAATATTCTTGGAAAGCAGCAGTCATAGGAGGAGGGGCTTGGTTTTCTACCTAATGTGGCTGCATAAATCACAGACAATTTCCATAAGAGATTCATATGCAGTGGCAAATGTTCTTCCTGAGTAGAATACAGCTTATTTACAAAGTGAAGACACTTTTATGCATACTAGCATGTGCTATGCACATGTTCTTACTGTATTAGCAAATATACATATGTACTGTGGTGGTGGTGCTGCGGTAGCATTGTCGCCTCACAGTAAGACATTGTCCTGTTTCGATTCTCAGCTATTGCGTCTTCTGTATGGAGACATGCATGAATGGGTGTACCTTCGTTGAAGGTTGTGCGTCAGGGCCGGCAACTCGGCACGTAAAAATCTACTGCCAATCATTAGCGGACCGGAGTTCCGCTGTGGCGACCCCTAACCGGGAAAAGCTGAAAGACACAACATTAGCAAATATGCAGATGTAATGGTTTAAATCCAAGTCCATAATATGTTGAATTACTTTTTGACTGTTTCTTCAAACATTGTAGAAATTTAATAAATATTTGATACCTGTTAAAGAAACTAGTGAATAACAATTGATAGACAGATTAACCAGACCACAATGAGGCTTAATGACTGATACTTTGAAATTACACTCATTTTTGTTGGAGTAGCAAAATGAACTGAAATAGAAAGAGACATTCTAAATATTCTTGGGATGCAGCAGTCAAAGGGGGAGGGGCGTGGTTTTCTACCTCGTGTGGCTGCATAAATCACAGACAATTCCTGTGAGAGATTCATATGCAGTGGCAAATGTCCTTCCTGAATAGAGTACAGCTTATTTAAAATGAATAAGAATAATAAAGTTCATAAAAATGCATATATGCACGTAAAACTCAAGTGAAATCTTTAACAATATATGTAGCTTAGTGTGTATTTTGTGGCACACTGAGTTCTTACTAAAAGCCTCTGTTACTTCTTGAATGTGGTTATCTGTCATCTACTATATGTCCTCTGAGAGATGTACTATTCATTAAAACGTATCTTCCTGATCCCGTTTCCCTGAAGTGTCCAATGGCTAACAATGCTTTGTATTGTACTGCTTATTGTGACTGCTAAGTATCTGCAAATACGGCTCTCACACTAAGTGATGTCACTATTTTTTATACAGAGTTGTAGCACCATGGGATTAACATATTTAATGAGAAGATTATGTGGACAATGTTTTCTACATGGAGGTTTAAGGGGACTTTTTCATAATATTTATGTGTTTATTGCAGGTTTAGACTGTTTGGCACTAGTGAAATTGCAGTCTGATAGTTTTGCACTTATTCCTAGTAGTGGATACATTTCCATTACTAATCAAGTTATTAAAGGGGCTTTAAATTCAGGCTTATCATGTTAAGGTTTGGAAGCTGTCTTGTTTTTGTGGGCAAAGTGTGTGTGTGTGTGTGTGTGTGTGTGTGTGTGTGTGTGTGTGTGTGTGTGTGTGTGTGTGTGCACACGCTTGCTTTTTGTGAATGTGTATGTGTGCATGTGCTTGTTTTTGTGAGTGTGTGTGTGTGTGTGTGTGTGTGTGTGTGCATTTGTTTTTGTGAATGTGTGTGTGTGTGTGTGTGTGTGTGTGTGTGTGTGTGTGTGTGTGTGTGTGTGTGTGTGTGTGTGTGTGTGTGTGTGTCTGTATCTACAAATAGATATATAGGGATAGACGCACAAATACACACACATATTTGTAGAGATGTATGTCTCTATTTGGTCCTCATCTCTCAACCAGCCAGACCTCAAAATCATAGCGGGAACCATTAAAGTTCATAGAAGAGGGTATGAAAGTTACACTCTTAGAGAAGGGGGTTGGCATCTAATTTTCAGTCTGCAAATATTTGCAATTTTACATGTTTAAAGGAGATAACATAAATGTATATCCATGGGCAACAGTATCAAAAAATAAACATAATGCTGTTCTTGTTCTGCTTTCAGATATACACCTTACCTCTATGTACAGCTCTGTTCTTAGAGAACAGCGCATAGTGACATAACATGGGTCATTCAGACCCAGCTGAGGAAACATTGTAAAAAAAAAAAAACAATAACTAATACAGGAGTCTTTATGCTTTCTCTTTACTTTGGTTAAAACACATAATTAAGCTGCAGCTGTTAGCCCATATTCTAAGAACTGCATATGATGCAATGTAAGTTTATATCCAAGCCTGATGAACCACAGGCTACACTGGGAGATGTGAGGTAGGGATTCAAGAATTTCTTTGGAAATTGAGTTTAGATTTCATAACCACATTCTGAGTTTTAAAGAAAAATAAGATATAAAAGATTGCATTGACAGCACTGCATTTCCATTTTAATATCAGTATTATTTACAAATCCATGTTATTAAAGTACAGAAACATCCTTCTATATCCCTAAGGAAAAAGTAACATTTCATTTTTTCCAGCAACTACTTATTTTACTACAATGTTCCCACCAGGCAAATTGTTCATTTAAAAAACCTAGTGATGGTTTAACACTGAAAAGAAAAATTCACAGTCATACTTAAGGACAGAAAAAAGGATAAATACCACAAAATATAGGTAGGAAATTCATTGAAATAAAATGTAAAACTCCTCAGACATTACAGTTAGAATGATGTTTTTTGTAAGATGGCAGAACCTACATCTTTAGATATCGCATTTTACTTCAGATCCATCTATTCAGGAAATACAGAAAAGTCCTCAATTTGCTGAAGAGTGACAGGTGATACCTAATGCAAGCAATCAAGGCTATTGTTGGCACAAAATCTTAATCTCCACTTCATTTCTGGCTATCTTAAGAATAACTATTGTGCCCATTTCAACAAGCATGATGTATCACATCTGAAGTCTAGTTTATTCTGGATCTAGAAACTGTCAAAGCCTGAAAATAAAACAAAGTAATGAGATAATTAGTGCATATTAAATCAGTGTTTTGTTTTGGTACTGATTTGCTTTCCTTAGCTCAGAACCATTCTTTAAGATACAATAATTATAAATGCTATGAAACCAGCATACCTCTCAACCGATAACATTTAGGACCGGGGATAAAGCCATATTGAGTGACATGAACCTTCAAGGCTACCAGTGATTCAATGGCAGCTGGTGACTTCAAAGCTGGAGTAAGGGGTGCTGCTTGAAGCAACTGAATGAGTGGAGCCAACAGGAATGGGGTGAGGGTCTATTACAGCAGGTCAATGACTATTATCTGTAACCAAACAACAGATGGTATCATTCACTTTCATCTACAGACTGCCTTAAGTGGCCACTAATCATAACCATGTACTGTATATGATACATCAGCTTTCTGACTTCAGTCAAAAAGTTCAGCCATAGGTAAAATGGAGCCCTAGACAAAGAACTGTGGAGTCCCCTGTTTTCTCCTCATCCTGTACCCACAAAATACAAATAGATTATGAAAAAAAGAAGAAAGTGGTGCTTTGTTTTACTTCTTAGCTCAAACTCATGCCTTTAACATAACGTAATTGGCAAAGACTCCACCATAATAACTGTGGAATAAATGACTAGATTAAACTGGGGAAGTCATATGGTTCTAGATGCACTGATATGCATTATACAGCTTTTTTTACAACTTTTTGTTTTAAAGATGACCTAAACAAAAGGAATCAGGTGTAAAGAAACTAATTCCATCTCATTTTTTTTTTCTTTCAAGGAAAAACAAGTGTTGCTTAAAGCTTAATTAATTCATTTATTTATTTATTTTACATTTGTTGAACGGGAGTAGTCCGACTGAGCTGCAAATAGCCCTTTTTCAGTGGAGACCTGGGAAGAAAAGCTCCAGAACATTATACAATGCAATACAAACAATTATTTAGACAATTACATTTTTTGTTGGTATTTACAACCTTATGCATGTTCCAAATTTTTATAAGTAATCATTAGTAATGCAGGAAATGTGAGAAACAGACATATTCTTACAGTCTTAAAGTATTACTTCCACACAGACATTAGTTACTTTCAGGAGGTGATTTAGGGGAGGTATATAGGGAGAGAGGAGGTAAGCTGAGGCATAGGAAATGTAAGTTTGAAAGAGACGGATAGGCAAGGTCTGGAGGGATAGAAGTGGTAGAATAGAAGAGAGTAGAAATTAAAGTTAGGGGTATTGGTCAATAAATGAGCAGTTTATGGGTGGGGGACAGTTTATGTAGATGAGTACAGAGGCAGGACCAGAGTGCTTTTAAGTGTTCTTTGGCAGCTGCTTTGAATTGTTTGGGTTGATTTATTAATCTAATTTGAAGTGGAAGATTGTTCCATGCAATGGTAGGATGGCAGCTGCAGTATATAGGTTGCTGCCCATTTTAGTCCTAGGTTTGTGGATAGGTGGTAAGTCTTGGTCAGAGCTACGGAGTGATCTAGTGGGAGAATAGTGGGATATAAAGGAGGATAGGCTAGGGCAATAGAAAGGTTGATATAGTATAGAATGTATAATCTGAAGCTGAGAGAGAAGGCGCAGATTGGGTATTTCCAGCCAGTTTAAGTGTTTAAGTGAGACACAGTGATGAGCTTTATAATTATGTTGAGCAGCGAATCTGACTATCTTGTTATAGGTTGAGTTAAGTTTTGCTAGGAGTGCGGTGTTAGGGTTTGTGAGTATTTGAGAACCATATAGTAGACTAGGTAGTAAATAGGTATGAGATAGGGTTACTTTAGCTTTGTAAGTGAGAAACTTTCTATTTCTGTATAGGATGCCTAGTTTTTGATGGGTCTTCCTGATGCAGTTATTGATGTGCAGGTCAAATTTAAGTTAATCGTCTATAGTGATACCTCTGAGTTTGATGCTAGATTCAGCTACTATTGGAGTCTTATTGAGAGCGAGGATATTAAAAGAAGATTTGAGATGGGTACGTGTTTTTGGGAGAAAGAGTAGGAGTTTGTTTTTTTAGGGTTTAGGATTAGTTGGTTGTTGTTGAGCCAGGTTTCTACTGATGTAAAAGCAGCTTGAGTTTTAGAGATGAAACCAGAGGGAGAGTCAGAGATGGTAATCACAGTAGAATCATCTGCATATTGTACAAGAGATGACTGAGAGCAAGAAGTATAGAGTAGATTTGTAAAAATATGAAATAGCAGTGGACCCAATGTGGAACCTTGGGGAACACCCTTTTTTATGGGGAGGGAAGGGGAGAATGCTGAGAGCCACTTCACTGATTGTAATCGATCAGAGAGATAGCTGGAAAACCAAGTGACAGTAGCAGCAGAGAAGTTAGGATTAGTCAATTTAGCCAGAAGTAGAGTGTGTAAGACAGTATCAAAGGCTTTAGAAAGGTCTAGAAATAAACAGGAGACAAGTTTGTTGTTATCACGAGCCAGGGTGTAGTGTTAGTAAAGGATATTAGGGCAGTAGTTGTACTGTGTTTTGGGTGAAATTCATGCTCAGTAGGAGTAAGTAGGTTTCCTGTAATAGATATTGCAGAGTTAGCTTATGTATGCATTTTTCAAGTAGTTTCCAGAGGGGTGACAGGATGGCTATAGGTTTGAAATTAGAGATTTCTTTGGGAACTTCCTCCTTTGTGGATAGGTAATGTGTAAAATTCTTTCCAGATAGATGGAACTTTGAACTCAGTGATATAGCGGTTCTTCAAGATTAGGAATTTTAGCAAGGGGAGGGTTTGTATTAATCATCTTTGCTACAGATTCAATAAAGAAGGTATTAGAGATAGTGACAGTGTCTTCAGGTGTCCTATTTGAGTAGGGATTGGGGGATCAAGGTTTACCCGGGTGCCATATTTGGTTGATTGAATTCCAGAATTTTTTGTGATTAGATTTTAGTACTGTAGGAGAGTTGAAGTAAAATTCCTTTTTATCTTTAGAATTGTGTTTTTTTTTTGTCAGGTTTCTAAGTTCACTGTACTTTTGCCAGTCAGAGGGGAGTGTATATGTTATTCAGGTTTTCCACAGCCTGTCCCTATTTCTCATTAGGGGTGCGGGTTGCCTTAGAGAGCCATGGGGATATTTTGGATATTATTCTAACAGTACAGGTGCAAGGGAGTTTAGCATATCAAGAAAGGTAGAGTTAAATGATTGGACTGCTTCATCCAGAGCAAGCTCGTTAAGGTGACTCCAGTTAATTCAGGAGAGAAGGGCGTTAAAGGTGTCAGGAGAGAAGTTGGATAGTTTTCAACAAGCTATGTGTCTATGAGGTCTGGTAAAGTTGAGATTGAATCTAGTAACTTTTATACGAGAGGGAAGTGAATGGTTAGGACAACAGGAAGGGGTGTGGTGCAAGGCTATCAGTTCCCAATAAACTGAAAAACTAAATTACTCCAAGGACATAAACATCTCATCTGAGAATACTGCCTGTCTTTCTCTCACCTGACAGAAAATGTAGTTACTTTCCCTGTAGTCCTATGTAGTGTTAGTTTGGGATAAATGTAAAAGCACAAATGGGCACAGGCATATATGACACCTAAGCACATGGGTAAAACCCACACAGAAACAAGCAGTACATGCAGACTCCATGCAGAAGGCATCACAATCAAAAACTCAGCTGACAAACCAATCAGTGTTAAATGGCAACATTACTCTAGGTAACAATCTGCCGATGATCAGTTACTATCATATACATCCTGCCCAGGCAACCACAGACATCCACTTACTGAGTAATGTGCTGATGTCAGACTGGGATGGAAAGTGAAAAAAAAATGATGGCCAACTTATTACCTTTAGATACATTGCAACCTCTCTTGCACATAACACAGTTATGTTCATCATAAACAATCCCCATATTCATCAATTATAGCCACTTTATTGACAGTGGACCTTAGGTATCTGACTGTATTATAAACAGACCCAGTAAAGTATTCCATCTGGCTTTGCATGAATACACACTCATTTTAGAAGTCAGAGTAGTAATTGCTTAACCTGAACAAATGACAACAATGTCAATAACGATTAACCATAGATTGCCCTTTATCCATCAATTAAAGCTAATGTTACTGATTGTATACACCTGAGGTATCAGAATGTAATAAAATTGCACCACGGGTCAGAGACTGCCTTCTCTATCAGAGAAGGAGAACAGATTTTAGACAAAGAACAAGGGATAGGGGAGTGAAAGACTGACTCTGGTTGAGTTTAGTTGACTGTAGAACAGAATCTGTGATTAAACAAGTATCAGTTACTAAGCCATATAAAATAATATACGATAACTATAAGAATTAATTAGAAGTGGTTAGAAAAAACTGTGAAATGAGAATGGAAATGCAATATACAAAGAAACAACTGGAGGATATTTGTATGGCTCCAGAGTATGGAGCAAAATATAGATGTTTTAGGATTTTTACATGGAAGTGTTTACACAGGTATTTTTATACCCAAGTAGACTTCAGAAAACATTTCCACAGGTAGAAAGCAATTGGTGGAAGTGTGATGGAAAAGAGAAGGGTACTAGGGTACATGTTTTGTAGGAATGCAATGAGTCTCTAAATTTCAAGTTTCCTTTCATGGAAATATATATTCTTTGGGATATAGAAACTCAATTGACTAGACATAGTAAGGTCCTACTAAGTTTACAGCTATTGACTGCTAAAATAGCAATTACTACAATTTCAGAATCAAAAACTGAACCAACTGTAACCAAATTATTGAATGTTGTATAGGCAAAAAAAAAATTAGAGGTAGGATCTTCAGAAAAGGTGCATTCTGTGAAGGTTAGGCACCAGGCTGGCAACTCCACACCCTAAAAACTCCACTGCCAATCAATCTGTGGACCAGTGATCTGCTGTGGCGACCCTAATGGGAGAAGCCGAAAGTCTTTTTTTTTTTTATCTTCAGAAAAGAGAAGTAGCAAATTGAATAGAAATAAATGGAATCTGATGCAACAATACATACAGAAAAATATTCAGTCAGAGGAGTAAAATTTCAATTAAAACAGGACATTAGCAACCTATGTAATATTACACTGAATAATAATTGCTACTATATATGTATAATGTATGACGTATTACTTGAGAAAATATTTGTAATGGTTTGTTTTCTCTTTTACAATTGCATGTGTACTCATGTCACTATGTATTATGTGAAATTAATGAAGACTTTTTAAGAATGCAATAATAGGAAAATAACTGGACACTGTAATTTCATCCCACTAGACTACAAAGGCACACACACACACACACACACACACACACACACACACACACACACACACACACACACACACACACACACACACACACACACACACATACACACACACACATATAGACACACATACAACACACACACACACACGCACACACACATGCACACACGCACACACACACACACACACGCACACACATACACGCATACGCACACACACACACACACACACACACACACACACACACACACACATAGACACACACACACACACACAGACACACACACACACAGAACAGTGAATGTTTGTACCTTGACAGCTGCTGTAGTTTAAGGAGGCACATGGATGAGGATGATGTTAAGCAAGTTCAGTTATGTGCAGGTTATGAATGTGCATGCAGATGGAGTCATGTTGGCTGTACAACACCACTGATAACTTACAATCTCTGTCTCTACTGGTCATTCTACATGGAGTCAGAAGTGGGATCACAATGACATATCGTCCGAATGTAGTGAACGACTTAAGTGCAAAAGGTAAAGGAATATAATTTGATAGCATGGCAGATGAATTTCGCAGACCTGAACCACTGGTGTTTGATGGCAATGTCTCAGAGAACTGGTGTGTGTTTGCACAAGAGAATAATATTTTCATAGTGGCTGCACATTGAGATAAAGACGCAAGCACAAGTGCATTTATACTTGTCAATTTCGCAGGCTCGGAGGCTACTGAGCGAGAATGTTCTTTTGTAAATCCACCTGCAGTTTATGCAGGAGAAGGAGAAAACCACCATGTTGTTGCTCAGGCTGAGACCCATGAAGATCTGGAGTGTTTAAAGTATACATTTCTAGAACTGTGTAACCCCCAAATTAATATAATGATGGAGACACATAAATTCAATATGAGAAATCAAAAATCTAGTGAAACTATGGAAGCATATGTTACCAACTTAAGAAATAAAGCAAAGACGTAGATTTGGGGATATACAAAACAATTTAATAAAAGAACGCCTTGTATGTGGCATTAGAAATAACATGGTAAGAAAAATTCTGCTATGTGATAGTGAATTAACATTAAACAAAGCTATTGAATTTGCCAGATACATGAACTCATAGAAAAACATACTAGTATGCCTGCAATATCTGCTACTTTGAATGCTGACAGTGTGCAACAAAAAACTAAGACAATATGGCCTCATAAGTGTAATTCAAAGAGCTGTGTCATACCACCTGCCATTAACTGTCACAATTGTGGGGGCAGTCACAAACCAAAATGAGAAAAGTGTTTAGCCTATGGTCAACAGTGTCACAAATGCAAAAAGTGTAATCATTTTAAAAAGTCATGCAGATCAGCACAGAATCATGATAAAATTTGTCTGATGAAGACAGTGGATCAAATTGAGACTGTAGCAGACTCAGAGAGCAGTGATCAAACTGAATGCTGACAGTGTGCAACAAAAAACTAAGACAATATGGAAGAGCTGTGTCATACCACCGGGGCAGTCACAAACCAAAATGAGAAAAGTGTTTAGTCTACGGTCAACAGTGTCACAAATGCAAAAAGTGTAATCATTTTAAAAAGTCATGCAGATCAGCACAGAATCATGATAAAATTTGTCTGATGAAGACAGTGGATCAGATTGAGACTGTAGCAGACCCAGAGAGCAGTGATCAAACTTTTATGTTGATGGTGTTTCTGTGGTCGGCAAGATAGTTGACACAGTGGACTTTCACTTGTCAGCAAAGACTGAAATATTTTGTGCTACACTAATTATTGGGAAGTCATTCAAGCTTAAAGTAGACACCAGATCCAAATGTAACATTATATCAGCAAATGCTTATGCAAACGTAAAAGCTGGAGAGAACCTCAACTCAACAAACAGCACAAAACTAGTTGTTTATGGTGACAAAGTAATTCAGATTGATAGCGCTGTAGTCTTTCCTTGCCATTCTGCAGGTAACTGTTATGATTTATAATTCTATTTAGTCTGAAGAGATATACAGTCATTACTAGGCCTAGAAGACAGCCTAAGACTGGGTTTAACTTCACTCAATAAAGAAAAGCACTATTTAAATACAAATGAAAATGACAGTTTTTCACAATGCATCTTTGCAAAGCATGCTGGCATCTTCAAAGATGGACTTGGTAAGTTTCCAGTTAAATATTGTATAAAGCTGAACCATGAACTACATCCAGTTGTTAGACCAGCACATAAAATCCTGGTAGCAATACAAAGTAAAGTAAAAGCAGAATTAGACAGAATTGTGAATTTGGGTGTTCTTACTCCAGAGGCAGTCTATTGAATGGGTATCATCCATGGTGACAGCCCAGAAGAAAATCTCAGATGAAATTCATATATGAATTGATTGTAGAGACTTAAATAAAGCGCTTAAATGTCCTTATCATCCAATGCACACAGTAGCAGAGTTAGCATCACCGATGCCAAATTCCACTCTTTTCTCAGATTTACATATCAAGAACTCCTTCTGGCAAATCTTGCTTGATCACAAATCTTCTTTATTAACAACATTCAGCACACGATTTGGGAGATGCAGGTTTTTAAGAATGCCATTTGGATCAGTGTCACCAGCATACCATGGGACAGATATTTGCTGGATATCCTTGTGCCATTATTGTGGATGACATTATCATTTGAGTCAATGAAGAAAACAAACATAACAGAAATCTCAGGAAAGTTCTAGACCATGCATGTGAGGTCACCCTCAAGCTAAATCCTTTAAAATGTAAAATCAAACTGAAAGAAGTCAGCTATGTTGGTCACATGTACACAAGTTCAGGGCTACAGCAAGAGCCATCAAAGATAATAGTAGTCAGTGAAATGCCAGTCCCAGAGAATGTTACATCTTTACAACATTTTCTGGGTATTATTAATTATTTGGGAAAATTCATTCCAAACCTCAGTGAACTTTCTGCACCGTTGAGTAATCTAACATGTAAAGATATAAAATGGTTTTGGATTGAACAGTACCAAGAGGCATTTGACATTTTAATAAAGAGAATTGCCAGTCCACCCACACTGAGATACTATGATTCCCATGAGCCTGTGCACTCTCCTGTGATGCCTCTCAGTATGGACTTGGTGCAGCATGTCTTCATGATGGCATTCCAATTGCATATACATCCCATACCTTGATTCAAAAAGAGATGCATTATGGGAAAATAAACCAGCCAAACTGCACTTCACCAATGGCAACCAGGATGACAGAACAACAGATTTATTAAAATGAACAACATTTTATCAGGAAATATTAACACTTCTGTCTTACAATTAAGACTTCTTCAGATATATACAACAGAATAAGTACTCATCTTAAAAAGACCAGTAAAGTCACATGATACAAAACACAATGAAGTAATAAAAAGGAAAGGAGAGGCAAAGCAATTTAAAGTGACAGGCAGTAATTGGAAAAGAACTAGACCGAATACCTGCACGAAGCATGAAACTGACACAAAATATAGCAAATCTGAACTAAAAATGCTTTAAATAATTCTTAAAAATTATAAAAAAAAAAAAAAAAATATTCAAAATGAATAAAAGATATTTCAGAATATATCACTATCTGTCCAACGCTCTCCTTTTTAGAGAGCACTTTATACTAATAACATCATTCAAACCTGGTGGCACAGGTGCATTTAAAAATATCTGCCACCACAGCTCCCTCTTGTCCAACAATAGGGACAAAGGGCAACCCCTGGGGTCTGGTCTCACATTTTCCAAGACCCAAAAATGAAATTTAAGCACTGGAATTAATGTAATGTGTCTAAAAGGGCATTGGTTTCCTTACTTTTCTTGATGTCATAAAGGTGCTCATAGATATGTTGTTTTAACTTTCTCTCGGTCTTAACCAGCATAAAAGCCAGGCAAGACCAGCATCTTGCAATGTAGACCACACCACTTGCCTGCCAATTGAATTTCTCTTTGATAAATAAAGATTTATAATTGATCTGAATACAGTCAGTGACCGATATGTGACTGCACTGGCCACAAGCACCACATTTGAACATATTGCCAGACATAGACTTGCACCTGTTGACACTGGAGCTCTCAAGATAGTTTTTAAAAGTATGTCCTCTATTGTATGGAATCTTCGGCTGGGGCCCCAATTTCTCTAACAAGTCCCGATCCTGTTTAATGTAATTACATTTTTTGTAAACAATAGACTCAATATATTTGCTGTCACTATTGAAAGTGATGACCAAAAGGTGACTAATTTCAAGCAAATCATCTTTCTCAGGTAAGCCATCCACCAACATGTCCCCACATGGGTTAAAGTAGCTTAGAATTGTTTTCTACATGGGGGGAACCACATACATCCTGAATGGGCATCAAAAGGGGGATGCAAACCCCTTTCTGTCTCTTGTCCATCACTTCGGCCATGAGAGAATCAACAAGATCCAAGGGATATACCCTGTTAACAAACATGTCCTTCAACCTATTACAATCTTCGACAACTCACTTCATAAAGTAACCATCCTGGCTGCTCTAACCAGTTGGCCCTTAAACACCCCATGCTTCTGGTGACAGGGATAGTTGCTGGTATAATGAAGTAAACTGTTGGAATAGGTAGGTTTGCAATCAATTTTAGAAGAAAAAGAAAGCCTTTCACAGTCAAAAGTTAATGAGACATGGAGGTAATTGCTCTCAACAAGAACCACAGTGTGAGTAAAAACCAAAAAAGATGTAGTGTGGTTAATGTACCTCATAAACATCATCAATAAGGGGCACAGGACCTAACAAAACAATAACAAGTTTGTCAGAGTAGTGGGTATACATGTATATTGCTCAAGAAATTGTGCTTCCTATGCTGCCATAACAATATTTGCCAATAAAGGGGCACATGCTGCACCCATGGCAACTGCCTTTGTCTGTTTGAAATAATGACCTTCAAAATAAATAAAGTTATATTGCAAAACAATCTGCATAAGAGTGGAGACCATATTGGTCAGCCCCTGATCCATTTTCAGGTGAAACGTGAGGTATTCCTCAAACCAAGCCATGCCAGTCTCATGTGGAATACATGTAAATAAATCCTTGACATCAATGGTAATGAAACATAAGTTAGGAAATAGAAGCAAATTATTGCACCTTGCCAAAAAAATCCCAAGAGTCTCTGCATAGCTGTTGTATAGCCGAGACATAGGCTTTCAATAAATGGTCAATGAATTTAGCAATAAAGTATGTCTTTGAGTGAGCATCATTAACAATGGGTCTAACAGGTGGATCCAGGAGGTCTTTGAGTACCTTAGGCAGCTCAAAAATAGATGGAACTTTGCGGAAATCAACACTCATGTACCTGTATTGTTCAGGGGCAATTTCACCCTGCATAAGCATATCATAAATCAAGCTGTCAATCCTTCTGTAAGAAATGTTAATTTCATTCAGTGAAACTTCAGAATATGAAACATCATATAAAAGATAGAACATTCTTTGCTGGTAGTCCAAATGTTCCATCACCACTAGACATCCTCCCTTGTCTGGCTGCATCACTCTAAGATTATCACACCCAGTAATTTCCTTTAACATTGAACATTGAGGTCTACTCAGGTTAAAACATTTACTACCAGTCCCAGCATTTAAATGATATTGAATATCTACCTGACAAGCTTTTTCAAGCTGTAACAAAAGTGGATGTAAATCAGGACTGATTATGCTGGGAAAACACAGATAATGTGGATCAGGAACATATTCCTGGTTACCCAGTAGTACACATAAATTGATTTCTCATAAAATGTTTTAACTATGTAATGATCTTAGAAATATCAACCCGTCTGTTGAGAATAAAAAAAAGTCCCCTGCTGAGTAAATTATCATGTTCGTTGTTCAAGTCAAAAGAGCTGTAGTTGTAAATATGAAAATCACCAGTGGTGTTAGAAATAACAGTAAAAGTACCTGTGTCCATTGAGGCTTCTAACATGGTCCTCTTTTGGAGTGGTGCCTATTGGATTTCTTCCTTCCTTGTGCCTGGAATCTCCAGTGAGGATTGGGGTAGGGACTGTAGTGATCCGCTTGTTTTTTGCAAATTTGCTCCAATCCCCTTGGCTTAGTATGTCCTAAAGGGGGATAGTGACTATTGGAAGGGGCATCCATTTCATCTGGGTTGTCATCTGTTGATAACTTGGTCCCTTATCTTTGACTCTTTGTTGACTAAATGGTGGTTTTGGGGGGTACACAGTCCCCTTAAGCTAATCTTTTTTATTCCTCTCGAGCTTCCTCAATTTTCGCTGTTCTATGGAGTCACAAATCTTGTCAATATCGCAAAAAATATTTTGATATCTCCCCTTGTGTTGCTGAAAATGTAAATATTGTATTATTTTACTGTCAAGTTGTTTAATTTCAAGATATAGTTCATCCATAATAGTTGAGTTATGTTTTACAAACAGCCCCATCAGTTCACAGCAATGCCGGTCAAACATGGCTATTAGTTCCCAATGTAGAAGGGAATGCTGAATAAGTCCAGTTGGGTATTTCCAACACCTCAATCCTTTAGTGACCTGCTTAAGTTTAATACATTCTTGGAAATAAAAATGTTGATGTTGTAATTTACAATAGCTGAGCAGCTTTTGCTGAAAAGTAAACAGCTGTTCATCCAAAACACTAGAAACATTAGAACTGCTCCCATTAAAACCAGTGTTCCTGTTAAGCCAAGCCTCCACATTAACAGTACTATTGTGTTCAGAGCCACAAGGTGTTGGGCCCTGGTGAGAGCCTTGCATATTCTGCAGTAAAAAAAAAACTGTTGTTGCCCTGGAGGAATTTCAGCATTACCAGAAAGCCCCACATCAGAAAACTGTTGTGATAGTAAATTTATCTCATCACTGTTACAGGAATTGTTGTTTTCTGCTCCTCTCCTTCAAAGGTTGTTGAACAAGCAAAGTTCTGTTGTGTACAGAATCCTGTAAAGAGTTCATGTCAGGTTGCGAAAAGCCAAAATCCAATGTAAACTGCTCACCCGAACCCATAAAACCAGCAAAATGGGAAAACAAACCAGCCAAATTGCACTTCACCAATGGCAACCGGGATGACAGAACAGCAGATTTATTAAAATAAACACAACTTTGCCAGGAAATATTAGCACTTTCATCTTAGAATTAAAACTTCTTCAGATATATACAACAGAACAAGTGCTCCGCTTAAAAAGACCAGTAAAGTCACATGATACAGAACACAAGAAGTAATAAGAAGGAAAGGAGAGGCAAAACAATTTAAAGTTACAGGCAGTAATTGCAAAATAATTACAAAAAATACCTGCACAAAGCATGAAACTGACACAAAGTAAAGCAAAACTGAAGTAAAATGCTTTAAATAATTCTTAAAAATTATAAAAAAACAAATATTCAAGATTAATCAAAAATATTTCAGAATATATCACTATCTGTCCAACACTCTCCTTTTTAGAGAGCACTTGATAATAATAACATCATTCAAACCCAGTGGCACAGATATATCTAAAAATATCTGCCATCACAGCTCCCTCTCTACCAACAATAGGGGCCAAGGGCCACCCCTAGTGTTTGGTCCCACCTGTTTCAAGACCCATAAATGAAATCTATGCTGTGGAAATAATGTAATGTATCTAAAAAGGCCATTGGTTTCATTATGTTTCTTGATGTCATAAAGGTCCTCACAGATACATTGTTTAACTTTCTCTCGGTCTTGCCAACATAAAAAGCAGACCAAGACCTATATTTTATATATATATATATATATATATATATATATATATATATATATATATATATATATATATATACATATATTATAATGTAGACCACATCACTTGACTGGCAATTGAATTTCCCTTTGATAAATAAAGTTTTATCATTGATCTGAATACAGTCACTGACCAATATGTGACTGGATTGGCCACATGCACCACATTTGAACATATTTCCAGACATAGACTTACACCTACTGATACTGAAAATCTCAAGATAGTTTTTAAAAGTACGCCCTCTCTTGTATATAGTCTTTGGCCAGCCTCCCAATTTCTCCAACAATTCCTGATCCTGTGCAATGTAAGTCCATTTTTTGTAAAAAATACACTCAATATATTTACTGTCACTACTGAAAACAGAGATGCACTATGCCCAAATAGAAAAAGAATTTCATGCTGTTGTGTTTGCATGTCCCAAATTCAGTGACTATATATACAGAATGCCAATCTAGACTGAAACAGGTCACAAACTACCAGTAACAATTTTGAACAAGCTGATACACACAGTCCCAGCTCGATTGCAATGCATGATGTTAAAGCTACAAAATTACAGCTTTACTATTGTCTACGCAGAAAGTAAACATGTGTATCTTGCTAATGCCTTGCCACATGGCCCGAGAAGGATAGAACAACATGAAAGTAAAACAGCTGATTTTGAAGTCATGGAAGTCAAGCACATTTCATCATCACGGCTTGATGAGTTAATAAATCACACCTCTAAAGGCCCAGTCCTTCAAAAACTGAGACATATCATCAACCATGGTTGGCCAACCCATCAAACAAGTTTGCCACTTGAAATTCAGCAGTATTTCCCATTCAGGGATCAGCTCAAAGTGGAAGATGACATTGTTAGGAAAGGCCCAAAAGTAATAGTTACTATATTATTGCAAAAAGACTATACACAAATTCTGCACAGTGGCCACCCAGGTATTGAATCAACTAAAAGTAGGGAAAGAGGCATTGTGTTCTGGCCCTCATTGTCTCAAGATATTAAAAGAGACACATTTCCATGTTCAGTTTGCAACAGTAACAAACCACATGAACAAAAAGAACATTTTTATCAACACCCAGTCCTTGATTTACCATGGTCAATAGTAGCAGTAGATATTTTCAAATGGAATAGTTAACATTACCTGGACCTACCTGATTCCTACTCTGGATGGCTTGAAGTCAACTTAGTCTGTGATTTTACATCTAGCACCGTAATTACAAAACTAAACAGGCACTTCTCATTGCATGGACGCCCAGATAAATTCATTTCAGATAGTGCACAATTCACTAGTCAACAGTTTAAAGAATTAGCTGCTTCTAAGGAATTTATTTATGTAGTCATCCGTACTGAATACCCATAAGCTAATAGTCTTGCTGAACAAAGCATTTAGTGGAAAGTCCAAAAGAAATGGAACTGATGTTTTCCTCAATTTACTAAACCTTCAAAACATTCCTCGTGACCAAACACTTGGTTCACCAGCTCAAAAACTGATGTCAAGTTAAACATGAATGACTCTTCCAATCAGCAAACAGCTGTTAGTGCCTAACTCAAAGAGTAATACGGTAATCAAAGCTAGACTATCAAAAAAGCATAACTCACAGAAGTTGTTCTATGACAAAACCAGTAGGCCTCTTCTACTATTGCTGCAAGGTGAAGTTTGAATGCAGGCTTCAAATGGTCATGGTTGTGTAGGTATTGTCAAGGACATTATGTGCTGAACCAAGTTCCTATATAATTCAGTCTGAAGGAGTAGACTACAGGATAAATCACAAACACATTTTCCCTGCCCTAGTGCCAAAACCACAACAGACTGAGTGTACTGGTGATTCCAATTCCTTGAGTGAATTGCCAACTAATCAGCTTTAAGAATTATTCAAACAGTTGTGAAATACGAAGTAATGTTTCAGTTCTGAATAACAGTTCCTGTTTCTAATTCAAATTAAAATCTATATGTGACGTGCAGGAAGAGTCTGCAAACCCAATCCTAAATATATACAGTAAATTGGACTTGAAATCGGACAGGCTATGTTGAACTGTTAATATGATGTTTAATTCTGGAATGTGTTTAAAGAAATGTTTAAAGTAAATTTGTTCATGTGTTTGAAATTAAGAACAACATTAAAGAGGAAGGATGTAGAACAGTGATTGTTTGTACCTTGACAGCTACTGTAATTTAAGAAAGCACATGGGGGAGGATGGTGTTAAGCAGGTTCAGTTGTGTGCAAGTCATGAATGTGAATGCATGTGGATTCATGTTGGCTGTACAATAAACTACTGATAACTTGCAATCTCTGTCTCCTCTGGTCATTCTACAGCACACACATGCACACGCACATGCACACGCACACAGACACAGACATGCACAGATCTCTCAACCTCTTAGCTGAAGAACCAGTTAGAAATCTAAAATGTAATGAGTACCAAAGGTCAGAAGTCAGGAACAGATATTACCTTTGTGTAAACAGAAAATTGCTAGAATAACAGGCTTTGGTCTAAGATGTTTTTTTTTCAAGGATATCAAGTCTGAAACTCAAATACTGTCCTTATTTAGTAACTACACCCCTCATTAATTTGCCCAAATCTATACATTACAAGGAACAGATTAAATATGAAGCAAAAATAGAGGTAATTTGTGAAGTGAGGGACTGTTGAAAATTATTGACTCCCACAGCAATCACACTAAAGATAGATAGATAGATAGATAGATAGATAGATAGATAGATAGATAGATAGATAGATAGATAGATAGATAGATAGATAGATTAGATAGATAGACTGACATAGATGTGTTATATATAAACACCAAATGCACATGTATGCACAGGTATGACTACCGATTAAAGCCACTGATAGAATTCTTATCATATAAGTGAAAAGCTTGTTTGTAATGAAATTAATAAATACATACATAATTACTTATCATACAGAAATGTATCTTCTCATCTCATTGTTGTCAGAATACATTGTGCAAACTTTTGCAACCTTCCCTCCACATAGCTTTCATAGTTTCATAGGTTCATAGATGAGCACTAGACTAATGGCCCTGGAGCCAAAAGAAGCCTAGCCCAAGAATATTCCAAGTCATCCTGTTTCCAGACATTAGTACCTTGTGCCCCTATCGAGCAAGGCTGTTGAAGTGATCCCCATGTTGAATTTCCTGTTACCCATTCACTCATCAAGATTTTTCTTGAAGAGGGCTAGTGAAGTTCTCTGCTTGACATGAATGGTGAGTCTATTCCAGAGTATGAGAAGTCTCTGGGTTAGGAACCTGTCCCTCCAGCAGGTTCTGTTTATTGTGGTGCTGAGGTTGAGGTCTTTGGAGTGAGTGGTGCAGAGGGATTGAGCATTTTTCAGATGAAGCATGTCTAGTAACACTGGGTGAGACATGGGTTTGTATGCCAATCTAAGCAGGCAATATGAAACGGAGTAAAGCTGGAGTTTTTTGAGTCTGTCTGTATAGGGCATGTGTTTGAGCCCTAGGATCCTCTTTGTGAGGAATTTCTGTGGCCTCTCCAGTTGCTGTAGGTGTCTAGTGAGGTACATGCAAAATGGGACATTGTACTCTATAATGGGTCTAATGAGGGATGAGTAGAGAGTGATTAGGACTTCTTTTTTCCTGAATGAGAAATTTTTTTTCAATGAGGTGTGCCACATAGAACTTTCTAACGACAGTGGCAACATGGTTGTCGATGGAGAGGTTGCTATCTACCTGTATCCCTAGATCTCTTATCTTAGGGGATGAAGGGGGTAAAGGTTGCACTAAAGCTGTTGGCCAAGATATTGGCAATATCTGTTGGTTCAGTATAAGTGGTGCCGTTGTGCAGTAGCTCTGAGCACATTTGCGTATTGTTGTGCAGATTCTTGTCATAGCTAACAAATGCCTTGTGGTTATCTTTAGTATCTGTAGCAATTCTGTTATCATAACTAGCTTTGGAGGATTTGATGAGGGATCTCAGTTTTTTGCTGAGACTTACAAGGGAATTTTTCCAGACTTGGTACTTTACCCTTTTCTGCAACAGTTTTTTTCTTCTGTTGTAGAGTTTGTTAATGGCAGGGGACCACCATATTGGCTTCCTTTTTTTTTGGAGGTCAGGATCTTGGTTCTGTTTGGTGTGGCCTGAGCCATGCACTTGTGTAAATGCTTGTACAGTGCTTTGGTGCATGATTCAGCAGCCATATATCCATTCTCCATTTGCATGAATGATGTGAAGTTTGACACTTCTGTCTTTAGAAACTCAAAACTGACTTTGGAGAAATTCTTCACTGTGGTTTCTTTCATGGGGGGTGAGGGTGGGTTTTGGATATTGACTGTGATTAACTTGTGGTCAGATCTTACCAGGGAGGAGTTGATTACTGGTGTACAGTAGCGGTCCCCCATGTTTGTAATGACCAGGTCAAGTATGTTTCTGCCTCTGGTGGGGGTGAAAATGAGTTGGTCCAGCCCGTTGGGATTAATGAATTCCAGAAATCATTGGGCAAATGAGTTGGAACAGGAGTAATTTTCCCAGCTAATGGAGAGGTAGTTAAAGTCTCCCAGTATAAGAGTATTAGGTTGAACCTTAATGCTTTCCAGAGTATTCAGGAATGCAGATTGGGAGTCTTGGGACATTGTGGGGGATCTATAGCAGGCTACAACCTGAATTGCAGTTTTATCCAGTGTTAGTTGTACCTGAAGTATCTCTGATGCATTATGTTGGGCGACTACTCTGGAGGTGTGCATATCCTTTATGAAGATGGCTATACCACCACCTTTGAGGCCTCGGTCCACACCTCCTTTAGGGCTTTGGTCCAGATTTAGGGGCCGAAAGGTTTGATAAGCATTGTAGCCTGGTAGCACTGGGGTGGTCTCCGGAGCCTTGAACCAGGTCTCTGTTATTGCACAGAGGTCGATTTTCTCCAGTTTAAGGAGTGAATCGAGCAAGTGCATGTTGAGATTTAGACTTCTAGCATTGAGTAAGATAACACTCAGGTTGTGTTTGCTTGCAGTTGTGTATGGTGGTAATTTTGTCTTCAGAGCATTGCCTAAAAAAGGCACTATAGGGGTGGCAAGAGCCTTGCCCAGTATCCGGAATCCCAGGGGTGACAGATGCAGGCCATCTCTGGCAAACCATCGAGGTCTGTCTATCATGTCATCCCAGGCAAACAGATATTGGATCCCATTTGAATAACATCAGAAACTTATCCAATTGTTAAAGTCAATCATTTTCTACTTGTACTGTGGTATCATTCTAGGTGATGGTAGGATGCTACTCAGGGCTAGGGTCATACCTGCCTGGGCTACAAGATCTGAGAGCTCCTCCATGTCTCTTTTCATGTAGTCCAGAGAGGTACGTCTTAGGTCATTCACACCAACATGAACAATGACAGAGTCATATTTGGTCTTGTTGTGGAGAGACCCAAGTGCATGCGTTATGTGGTAAATGCTGGCACCTGTCAGGCAGCTGACTGTAACTTTCTCTTTATTCAACCTAGTGAGTGAGACGTCAGTGTGACTTACTATTGAGTCACCTATGACTAGTGTATTGGGTAAAATGTTTTGCCATAGGGTCTTAGGCTGAGTGACACACTGTTTATGTGGGCTATGTGTCTCGTGGGTTGTGTTTGGATGAGATGGTTGCTTGCATGTTTGCCTCAGAGGTCTTTGTTGTTTGGCCAGATTTTTAATGAGAGCCTCCACGAAAGTGGGTGTGTGTTTTGTGTTACTATGTGAGAGGTGTGGTGGTGAGTGATCCAGGGAGCTATGTGTTCTATGTGGTGTGATGTATGTGTTACCCTTCTCCTCTTGACTGGCTTTCCCAGTCTTGGTTGGAGAGAGCGTGGTCTCTAGTTTGACTATGTAAGTACATCTCTTACAAGTGGATAAGTTTGGAGGTAGGAGGAGTGGGTTGTTTGTGTACATGAGACAATTGCTGCATTGCCTCAGGATGCCCTGGTAGCCTGCAACATAAAATTCAGTCGAAAAACTATTCAATAAAGTGTAGTAGGTAAAGAAAAATCTGCAAAAAACAGTTAAATTAAATACCAAAGCTTGCAAAAAGGCTGCGATAAAGTGCAGCAAGCAAAATTAAGCTAATGACAGCAAAAGCAGGTAGTCATGATTAAGGAAAGTCTCTCTCTCTCTTCATTCTGCTGCTGTAGAACTCTGCAGGATGCCCAAACAGGATCTGCTGATGTAAAATAAGTGCAAACCCATGCAAACACTTTCAACCTCTTAGCTCAAGTTTCAAGGAAAAGCTGAAATAAATGGGGAACAAAGAACCAATACCAGATACAGGCACTGCCTTTATAAACATAAAAGGTTGCTAGAAAAACAGACTTTCTATTAATATGCTTTCTCTGAAGGCTACCTATTATTGAATATCTTTGACTATTAAGTGACTGCAATCATTGATTTGCCGGAAGAACTTTGAACATCACAAAGAACAGACAAAAATATGAGACAAAATTACAGACATTCTGCTAAAATCAGGAATAGTTCAGAGTATCTATGCCCCCAACACACAAATGTGTATCACACACACAGACACCCATACACACACACACACACACACACACACACACACACACACACACACACACTGGTGACCTTCAATCACTGACTGCCATTTGTGTATCTGGGACTGTACATCTCAGTGAATTTTATTACAATCGAATGAATAAATACAACTTTATCTTACTGGCTCAGTACTGTCAGAACACAGTGTGAGCCCATTGTACCCCTCTCCCATATACCTCACAGGCTCATAGCTCAAAAATCAAGCAGGAAGCTAAAAATAATAGGTTCCTATTACCAGATCGCAGATGCAGTTTGTCGAATGTGTCTTGATTGAACCGAAAAGAGAGAAAAAGCAAAATAGCGAAGCGGCTTTTCAGCTGATTCTTTCCCTGGGAAAAAATTTGCTTGGCCGCTTTTGTTACTTTGCCATTTTTGGCACTGTAGAGCAATCACGGAGTTGGTATATTTAGGTAGAGGGATGTGGGGGGCACGGCCCCTCACGTCGGGGGTGTAGCCTCCCACATTATGTAATGTTTTAAAGGTTTTTTATTTCGGAAAAAAATCGCTGTTCTGAAGTTTCGACATTGTAAGCTTTCACTTACATGGGGTCGAATATTTATCATTTGTTTTTGTAAGCATGCAATAATATAATATAGACCCCAAAATAATATGGTACAAAGGACCAAAATTAGGGACAGGTACTGAGTTTGTATTCTTGAGCAAAGGTGATTGAATAACATGCTGAATTAATCTCTTCTTTCTAATAGCTGCTAAGTCTGAACTCAAAAGTCTGTTTTTATTTAGTGGCTACAATCCTCAATGATTTGCAGACTTTGCAAGAAACAGACCCAGTTGAGAGTCAAAATCAGAGATATTCTTCAAAAAGTAGGAATAGTTAAGAGCATCTCTGTTCCATACATACACACACATATGTACAGACCTACACACACACACACACACACACACACACACACACACATACACACATTTAAAATACCTACATTCTTACATACTAGATAAACCTCACACACAAAGCTAGAGAAGAAGAAAAAAACTTGCCCCCGAGCTTATATTTCTGTATCCCTCCACTACTTTTTCATTTTTATTCTCAGGCTGCCTCAGTCTGAGCCAATCATCTAAAGCAGATGGAAACAATATAAATAGCACTTTACTGCTTCATACAACACCAGAATGAGCTACTTTATTGTGACCTTTCTGTGTCCTGCAAAAGGCAGGATAATCTGTGATAAGACTACATTGACTTATTCCTAGATTACAGTACACATAATAATGGGCAAGCAGAGTAAGCCAAATTCTTGTTTCCTTAAGGAGTATGTTTTAACATCCTGTAGCTTCACACCTGCACATATGGTGAGTTTCAACAATGGTAACTAATGATAATGTCTATTTTTTTTTCAAAAGAAGAAGAAGAAACCTAAAATAAATACATAAATACATAAACATGTTTCATTGATTTTCTTTTCTTTTATGAGGGGTGGCAGCCCCGCAGCACATGCCGTGAGTCAGTCTTGGATTAAATCAATCACTACTTGATGAATTGTTCAATGAAGCCAGTGTCCCACTGGTCGAGTGCCATGCTGGGAGTCAACCAATGAGACTGCAGAAAGCAGAACAAACATCACTCAGAGTGATACAACGGAGCAGCAGCTGTATTTATAATTAAACCTGGAGTGATCTACATTAAACAGATCAGATCAGAAGAATGTTTAGATCTATTGTTCAGAAAATCAGCATTCATTGTGCAATGCTCCTGTAGCATGAAAGAATCTGTGTGATGCAATGAATGCACAAACTCGGTGATAACCAATTACTGTCAGCTTTGCATGAAAACATCTGTTCATTCTCTGCATAACTCTCAACTGTCCAGATGTTCACAGACTGACCAGATTTTTGCTTCATATTTTTGGTCTTTTCCTCTTAAAATCTGTGATTTTTTTTTTACAAATCACCGAAGCTTACACATTTCATCATCCAAATTTGATTGCGATGTTTCTGATTGTCAAAAATGTAAGTTAAAGAATTTTCAGTGTGTGTGTGTGTGTGTGTGTGTGTGTGTGTGTGTGTGTGTGTGTGTGTGTGTGTGTGTGTGTGTGTGTGCACATACTAGAAGTCTATGATATTTTAAACATATAAAAACAACAAATCATAACTGACTCTGTGTACAAATTCTGTTCATATGTTTTGGTTGTTGCATGTATTTGAGTACTGCTTCTCAGACACTTTACAAGGATTTTATTTACATTGGAGTAGATATGCGCATAGGCATATAGCTATGATACATTTACTTCTAAGTGTTCTATGTATTGTGAATGCAGTGAGGTATGCTGGAGTTGTGTTCTTAGATGTTTAGTTAGTTTAAGTGTTCATTTGTGATGAAGTGTTTTTTTACATTCAAAGAAAAGAAGATTTTTGAGCAAAGAATGTTTTAGTAAAATTTTTGGCATGTGTTTTTAAACAATTATATCTTAGGGGCAGTTAATTGCATAGTAGTTCTTCGATATATGGATATAATTCTGTTGCTAATATTGTCTAACTTCAGCTGAAATTTTATGACTCTCAGATTTGTGAATGTGAAAGTGTTTTTATGCATAGGTGTACTGGGGTATATAAGTATTTTTGAAAAAGTCCATAAAGGCCTGATTGTGGAGTAGTACTCCATGCCAAGCAGCTACCCAATACGAAAGTCCATAACCAATGTTCAACTAGCCCTTATTCAGAGTGTGTAAAGGAAGACTGTCAGAGCCCTATGTCCAGCTCCAAAAGAGGATGTGATTTGGGCAAATACAACAAAAATACCTCAGGACTGTACATTGGTAAAAGCAACCGATATACAACCTTGAAGTAATGGAGTATCCTACTGAAATCAATGGGCTGTTTTGGTAAAGCAACTATTCTACGTGTAAAAGTGTAAAAGTGACTTGGTACTGCAGAAACATCATAGTGGGAAGCCTGATCAATTCCAATAACAATTCCAGTAACAAGTTCCATATACATACAGGTAGAGATTGTCTGTTACCATAGGATGACTATAGGTGGGGCATCCAAAGACCATGTGCATGTGCGGTTGTGTACTCTGCAAGTTTTCACAGGAATTTTTGAAAGTAGGTTGCACTGATTCTTAGAAGTAGAAGGTATTCCCAGATGGACAAGTGGCTTTGCAGGTTCCATAGACAGGGAGAATACATGCATGATGGCTGTGTTACCTGTCATGAATGGATTATTCTACCTGTCACACAGGTAATGCACTATGCAAGACAGCTTCAAGGCCAAGCTGGTTCACATGTATGGCACTTCTGGTTCAATGGGCAGACTTCCTGCCTGCAGTATTAGAAATGCTGTAGATAGGGCATCAGTCAACATAACCTGAAATTTGCTGATCCATTGTGTCCTTGTGTAAGGATGCATTATGTAAAAAATGGATACCGAGATTCCCTACCATAAAATGCTTCAGAATCTCATTACCTCTTTCTCCCAGTATATCCGGAGTCCCAATCATTAAATACATCAACATTGGAAGGTATTGAGTTATGTATGAGCTATGTATACCCTCCTTCTCCAGGAAAATGTCTTTCCTTGTGACAAAGTTCAGGGTTGCAAACTGAAATGGATGAGGCTCCCTGATACAATACCCCAAACTTTTTGGAATCTGGACCATAGTTTTAAACTATTTGGAATCTAGCCCAAAACTTACAAAAGTGTTTTATTTTTATTTACTTATTTTTTTGTTTTTGACCACTCATGCCTTCAAGCCTTCCTTCAGTTTATATGGTCAGCCAGTTTGTACCCCAACATGTAAGAAAGCTATACCTTTTCCCTTCCACTGGGGCTGTGCGTAAGGTGAAAAGAATGACATCTCCACCATCCTTTGGGGTTCAGGGTTTGTATTTGTAGTCCTGTAGCTTACAGTACATCCCAAGGCTCTGATATGCAATGAGCATAAGCAAGATTATGTATTCCACTTCCATGAGTGATGCTCCATCTGTCCTCCAGCCCATCCCTGAAGCCTGCATTCTCACTACATTAACTTTAGATGGAGTCTGCATCCAAGACATACATCCATCACCTCTGCCAGAGAAACAGGCAAGCAGACACCATCTCATCATGCCTCTATCTCTTCCCAGTAGGGACCTTCATCTGATGGGCCACTAAACATCCCATTATAACAGGACCATAGTTAAGCTTTTATTGGTGTAAGGGGGTTTTGCAATATTCCAATAATTGTTAATGATATTAGTGTTATGTTAAAATTACTAACATTTTAGAATAAAACATATTTGTAATTTTAGTTATGTCTATGATTTTGGCAAATTGTAATATTTCAGTGACATATTTTGAATTTTCCTACTTTTAGCATGTTTATAAAAATACACATTTTGAAATGATTAGTAAGGTTATGCAGTAGTCTCAAGAAATTTACTCAGTATTTTATATTTCTTTCTGAAGTTTATGTGTTCATTGGTTCATAGGTCAGTACTAGGCTGGTGATGCTGAGGACCATTTGTCGCCTAGCCACAATACCACTAAATTGTAGTGAGTAGTCATGACCCATTTAAATAAGGGCTTGAGAGGCCAGACCCAGAATGTATTTACAATTGTCCATCAAGTCATTCAGGTGATGTGCAATAAAGGTCAGAAAGTGACTTTGTTTTGCTTACAAGGGAATTCTATCTGATAAAGGGGGGATTTTGTGGGATATATATCTGCCTTACCAGCAGGTTACATCTATAATTTGGTAGCAGTCAAGATTTCTTGAGTGGGTGTTGAAGGTGTTAATTGTTCATGTGGGTGTGTAGGAGGTCACATAGGATTAGACCATTTCAGGCTTTGTAGGATAGACCAAAGTCACGTCTCAAGAGTCTGTAGGAAAAAGAAAGGAGAGAAAGCACTTTAAGAAGTTCTAAGCAATTCAAGTAAGTCATGCATTTGATTACTTTAGTGAGAAAGCATTTATGATTGTCTGTTATTTATATAAGTAAGTAAAGATTATCTTAGTGAGAAAATGTTGAAACTTGATCATGTTGTATAAAACTGGTATGAGAAAATGTCTGCTCTGTACGTGTACTTGTTTCATTAATGAGTTCAAAAATCACAAACATGTCAAATATTTTTAAGAAATCTAATCTTGTGGTCAGACATTTAAATGCATTGCTCAGTTTTGTGTAAATTATTCATGGACAAGGCAATGGATCTTTTGCACATTGCTGCAAAAGATAAATTCATACATGTCATTTGAAATTTTATCCACAGTAGCTGAGAAAACTTAATATAAAACATAAATGTGGTATATATTATGCTATTTACAAGCCTCTGAATTTTCACCATACTTTATTAATTACACTAATCTAATATGCAAGGCTTTAATATTCCACTCTTCTCAATTAATTATTTCTGATTTCTTGATTGTACCTGGAGGGAGAAAACAAGGATACTTATTTTTTTCTAATAGCCTTTTATCTTGATAACTAATCCAGTTACAGGACACTGCAGATGAATGTTTCCATTAAATTCATAAACAATGTAGACAACAAAAGGAAGATGTGGCTTCCTATGCAAATGTTCTTACATACATCAGGAAAGTTGTGACAAAGTAATTTCCATGAATATTTGTTGCATTAAATAATCAGGAATTTATCTGTTGATACACAATTAGCATTCAAGAGACCAGTTATGGCACTATTTTACGGACACGATGCATATGCCATAAGCTAAGTCCAGGAAAAATGTTATACACAGCTATTTAAATTACATTTAGATGATGTGTCATTTAAGAAAATATAAAAACTATTAAAGAAAATGAAACAGTAAATGTAATACTTAATTATTCGGTTGAATTTAAACAACAAAAAAAAATTTAAACTCGGAACTATTCCAAAATGAACTGAATGCATGTAACTGGACACCCTTAAAACACCTTTCTCTAGATGAAGCTGTAGACTACTTTAATTCTAAGTTTCTGACCATACTCAGCAACCATGCCCCCACTCGCTCTATAAGAATTAGAACCAAATCTGCCCCCTGGCTCTCAAAAGAAACTAAGCAAAAAATCAACCTCAGAAACAAAATCTGGAACAAAGCTCGCTTAACTAAAAACACAGCAGATTACCAAAACTTCAAACAACTGAGAAATGAGACCAAAAAAGCAATAATAAACGATAAAAAAAACTACTACCTAAAACCTCAGCAAACTCACCAAAATAACCCACAAAAATTCTGGACTAACATAAATCAGTTACTTCAACCAAGTAAACCACTCACACCCAACCTTCAGGGCTCTGACATAAAGAACCCCAACCAAATAGCAAATGACTTTAATTCTTTTTTCACCAAAACTATTCAAACCCTAGCCAGTCAACTCTCCAACAAAAACACATACATATCTAACAGCAACATAAACCCACCTCCCCCATTTCATTTCCAACCTGTCCCAACAACTTACATTCTTTCCCTTATCAAAAAACTCAAACCATATACACCGTCTGCAGACCTATTACCCTCAGAATACTTGCAATTAGCGGCCAAATCTATAGCCTACCCAATTTCCATTCTTATCAACAGAACCATCACTGAGGGATATGTCCCTAAACTTTGGAAAGTCTCTCATATTCTACCTCTTCATAAGGGTGGATATTCTACTGATATCTCCAACTACCGCCCTATAGCCTTACTCTCCCCCTTATCAAAGATTATGGAAAGATGTATACACAAGCAACTGCTTGACCATCTTCTCAAAAATAACTTACTGTCTAATACCCAACATTGTTTCAGACCTTCCCATAGCACCACCACTGCCCTCCTCTCCTTTACAGACAAAATCAACAAAAATCGTAACCATAACACCCTTTCCTCTGCACTTTTTCTAGACCTATCCAACGCTTTTGACATGGTCAACCACCAGATACTATTACAAATTCTTCAGTCTTTGTCTCTGGAATCCCAACCTATTAACTGGTTTAAGTCCTACTTAAATAATTGACACCAAACAGTAGTCTGGAACTCCACTCTATCTTCCCAACTACCTGTCAACATTGGTGTCCTCCAAGGGTCCATACTGGGTCCCCTCCTCTTTTCTTTATTTATCAATGACATCCACCAAGTAGTTCCCCTAGCCACATGCATACAATACGCAGACGATTCTTCATTAATTTGCTCAGCCACATCTGTATCACATCTTCACTCCCTCACACAACATATATTTAATTCTGTAGAAGAATGGTTCTCTCAACGCTGTCTACTACTTAACCCAAAAAAACTAAACTGCTCCTCTTCACACCTTCCAGTAAATCTCCCCACACAGACTTTACTATAACATCCAAAAATGGCACACCTATATCACAAGATCCTACAACCAAACTACTAGGCATTACCATTGACAATAACCTTAAATTTGACACCCATATAAACAACACAGTGAAAATGATTAACAAAAAAATAGGCTCTCTTTACAGAATCAAACCTTTCCTCACTCCAGAATCTAGAAAAACTATAGCCCACTTGCACCTTAGCACACTACTTCTCTATGCCTCTCCCATATTTACTAACTTATCAAAAAAGAATATTTTGAAATTAGAAAACTCCTATCACAACATAGCCAAATTTGCCACAGGCAACCCTTTTAGAACCCACCACTGTATTAATCTAAAAACAACTAGGCTGGCTAGAACTTCAGCAGCAATTAAAAATGAATCAACTAGGCATTGCCCATCAAATTCTTCATCAACCTGACAAAACACCTATACTATCTACTCTTATTTACCCCTATCATAACCTACAGTCCCTAAGATCTGCACACAAACTTCATGTAAATATTGACAAAGCAAACAACAAGGCTGGTGATTCCCTATTCTCTAACACTGTTGGAAAAGATTGGAACAGACTTCCCTCTGAACTTTCTAGTATTCCCTCAAAATCTCTCTTTAAAAAGAAACTCAAGCTCTACCTTAAAACAAAATGGATGTGCCCCTGTACTAATCCTGACTAACCTTTATTCCTTGACCCCTGACGAAATTCCACATCCTTAGAACCCTAAATCCACTTCATTTTTGCATCCACTGATCTATAGATCCTTCCTACTATCTATCAAAAAAAAAACAAACAAACCTGCCTCCTCTTCTTACTTTTCTGCATCCTCATTCACTGTACATAATAATAGCATTATATGTAAGTCACATATAACAATAATTTGGTGTTTATTTTTCTAAGTACTGCATTTTAATATTTCATAACTATGTCTCCAGTCTTAATGTTTTTATATGAATATTACATATGTATTTCTTTATGTAATTGTATTTTATTTTCATTTTTTTTTTATGTTGGAGCTTATCTCCCTGGGCCTCTACTGAAAATGGACATATATCCAGCTAGACTAGCCCGGTCAACAAATGTAAAATAAAATAAATAAAATAAAAATAAAATAAATAAACTTCTTTGACATGTGAGCATAACATATTAAATCAGCATTAACAATTTTCTTCCAAAATGTATTTTTGAGACATTTCTTATAGCTAGAAACATATTACTGACTTATTTCAAGGACAATGCAACAAAAAGAAGGCTCTTTTGTTGCATTGGGCCTTATCTGTAGTTTTGACTCTGCTTCATTGCGGGTTGTATCCTGTGTTTTTTCTGTTTATTTCAAAGACAAGCCAAATCTACTGAAGCCTCATTTCACTGTGGTTAGAATCACCCAGTCCAGATGGCTTAATATTTACAAAAATAGCAGGGAAATGTAAAAGTGAAATGCAGATAGTCATACACCATTTAAAACCATCACAGAAGACTTTTACATGCATAAATGAGTCAGAAAAAAATTATATTCAGAGATATTAATCACTTTGGACTACGTATACAAGGCTTGTTGAAGAGCCTGATCTTTCATTTGAAAAATGCTGCACAAAAACAAGCTAAAATCAGTTATAATACCATATTCTCAGAATAACATTCACTCATTTACATATTCTAATTACCGCACGCATACTTGCACTGTTGTCACACCAGCACCTGTATTACTGGTGACAAGCTTTCAAGTCCTTCATACACTGACAGCATTCAACATTCTTTCTCCACAACCTGGTCTTCTTACATGCAGTTAATGTAAGTTATGGCAGTCACCAGGACTTCCCTAAGCCATCACCATTTGAAGGTCCCTTCCATTAGTGATAAAATGGTGTCTTGATTTTCTATGTTCAAACTACAAACATTAAGAGCTTTACTCTTCCTTTTCATCTAACTTCAGCAGTTCCCCAGTAGCTCAGTGTGATGAGAAATAGCATAGTTGTAAATCTGAATGGGGCAGTGGTGTAGCAGTAGCTTTGTTGCCTCACAGCAAGAAGTTCTCTGGTTGGATTCTTGGCCAGTGTGCCTTCTGTGTGGAGTCTACATGTCTACCCTACATTCGTCTGGGTTTCCTCTGGGTGCTCCAGTTTCCTCCCACATTACAAAGACGTGTCTCCAGTGTTTCTCTCTGGGCTTCCACTGAAAATTGCTTGTTTCAAGTCTGGCTTTCCCGGTTAACAAATGTTAAATAAATAAAATAAAAAAATAAAAATCTAACTGGTTAATGATAAGTGACCCTGTCCTATTTACTTATTTAATAATGATAGGAGCACCGTGCCTTTTCCATGTCTTAACTTATATTTATTGGAGACTAGCAGTAAACCAGTCTTGGATTTCCTTGGTCAGGTATCATTCCTTCAGTCCTAATTAGCCCATACCACCACAGAGTGATTGGGCTCCTTGCCATTTCAACAAAACTGAATTCTCTGAATTCTTGTAAGTCATGGGAACTGTGTCAGTTACACAAACTACTCCACTGGTTTGCTAATGATGTGCAGGATAATTTAATATGCATTACCTTGATGGTATGATGTACAATAAACGGTTTGTTATATCAAGACAGCTGTCATATATTATCATCTACCTGACCATATTACAATGAAGCCTTCTTTTGTTGAGCCAGCAAAACTGTGAAGTCATAATCAACTATGAAATGTCTTTTATTGCAAAGAATCTCACCTTAAAATCACATAGGTGATACATGTAAGATATTAAACCTTGTCATTACAATAAAATTAAACTACTTCATGGAAATTTCATCAAAAAATAGTAAGAGGTACATTTAACTAAATCAATTACGTAAACTGTTAGAGAAATATAACTGTAATTCTGAATGGTTCAATCAGTAGATATAGGGACTAGCACTATCTATCATAGAACCTTAAGGAAGAACACTTGCACAAAGAAATATCACAAACTCGGTGATTCTGCATTTTACAGACATACTTTTGGTACTAGAAATATCAAAAGTCTAAATTTTCTACCCAAAAGTCATTGGTTCTTATTCTGTTATCAGCATTGTTGTGCAATATGATATAGATACTTGAAAACTAATATACTAGCCAGCAACAGAAATGATAAAATGAGATTCCAGCTGACTGTTCTCAAAGTACATTAGGCAAAAGAGCTGAAGTTATTTTACTGTAAATAGCAAACTGATTGATGAAATATACAACAGTTATGTATGCAACTAAATCCAAATAGTATTCACTCTATAATGACATAACAATTAAACCAGCCATGTTTTTAGTGCCTCAGCTTGCATGACAAATAAACAACTTTCCAATCATTTATATATAAAACATAAGTTAAATTGTTGTATATTCAGCATAAATACTCTTAAAAAATTGCAGAGTCAATATCCTGACCCCCATTTTCCACTTCTCTGATTACATACGCTAAAATAAAATACCTGCGACCAATGGGGAGGATGCAATAATTTCTGATGCTCTAATCTACTTATAGTAAGGAAGTCAGTATTCAAACATTTGGTAGATATTAGGCATCACAGAATGGCTAGCCCTAGAGTTAAATATTTTACAGAAGCAGAACATATAATGGAGAAATGCAGTATATGATTTTATTACAATATCCACCTCATTTAAGTGAAGAATTGAAACAATGTTGTATAAGGAAAGTAATATCATATTGAGATATCAAACATACCAGCCCTAGAGATTAAATGTGGATATAAACTGGCAAATGTTTTTATAATTGAAAGTTTTCCAAATCCACAAACCAAACCAAGAAACAAACAGATAATCCACAAATACCACAAAAGAATAGCACACAGGAAAAAAAAAAGTTGTCCTCATCATTAATGTTGCAAAACCACTGGCTTTAATGTTGAAATCTAATATACAAAAGCCTTCATCCCAATAAAATTAAGGAACTTTATCAGATAATTCCATAAAAATGAATTCCAGTTTAAATACCTTAAATAACAATGTAAAATTTGCGTTAAAACACAAAATTTAACTACAACCAATCAGATCATACAAAAAGCACACACCCCCTTTTTAGAAACGAACCTTGAAACCCAATGCCCTAAAATATAAGATTTCACGCCTAAATGTTCATCATTTTTATTTAAAACTACAATAAACATTTAAAAGTTACTTTTGAATGCCCATATAAAAAAAGACTGAAAAATTAAACATTTTTTACAGACATTATTAGGAACACAACGATTCCATTTCTTTTCAGCAAATGCTTAAACATATTCAGCCTATCAAATCTAGTAAAATAACACACACTTCCCTCAAAAAGAATCAAATGACTTTAAGGTTTAGAATTACTCTGACTTGTACTTAGATACACAAGTTTGTGACCTGTTTGCTAAAGGTTTGACATTAATTCCCAGAAAGAACAAGAATCTTGTAGAGACTTTGGTCGATTTAAAACTTTTTGTATGTAAATTGAATTTTAAAGTATTATTCCAAGATGATGCACATGTCATTGATCCATTTCGTATCTCTAGTACACATAATCCACCAATTCATCCTGCCTTAGAAATATTTCAAAAAGTGTGTGAATTGGATTTTAGGATGCTCTTTTCACAGAAAAATAGAAAAAAGAAATTTAATTTAGATAAATCTGAAAATCAAGTGCTTATTTTATTAACACAGACACAAGGTATCTGGATTATAAAACCTGGCAAAGGTGGGGGCATTTTAATTCTCAACTACAATGACTATTTGAGTAAGATGAAAGAAATATTATCTGGGCACACTTACCACTGTAGTTCTTTAAGTGAGTTGAACACTATGTATAAAATAATTTATGGGTTGATACACACCAAAAGGGGTGTTGTACTCTATAATGGGGCTAATGAGTGATGAGTAGAGGGGAAAAATGACCTCTTTTTTCCTGGATGAGAAACCTTTTGTGATGAGGTGTGCCACGTAGAAGGATTTCCTGACTACTGCGATGTGATTATCAAAGGAGAGACTACTGTCCACCTATGTCCGAAGGTCTCTTATCACACTTTCGGTGTTAAGGAGACTACTGCCTATGTCGTAGTTCATGGGTACAGAGTTTTTACCAAAAGGGATGACAATGCACTTTTTGGTATTGAGCTTGAGGCCATGGCTTTAACATCAGGCATCTGTCTCAGTGAGGCTCTTTTGTAAGATTTCCACATTGTTAGGAGTTTTGATTATGGCTCCTAGTTTGCAGTCATCTGTGAACTTTGTTAACCAAAGACCTTCTGTGCTAGCCTGTACTTCAGAGAAGTAGATACTAAACAGGAGAGGACCTAGGACTGAACCCTGTGGTACTCCACCTGTCACTGGTCTGAAGTTGGATTTAGAGTCTGCTACTTTTACAGTGTGGGTTCTGTCAGTGAGCCAGTTGGCAACCCATCTTGTGACATAGGGATTTATACCTAGTTTAGTAAGTTTGTCTATAATTCCAGAGTGGGGGATGGTGTCGAAAGCCTTGGCGAGATCTAGATAGGCTGTGTGTACCACCTTAACCTCATCTACAGCTTTGGTGACTGCTTCAAAGAAGTCTATCAGGTTTAGGAGACATGATCTGCCTTTTACAAACCCGAACTGGGTAGGGTCCTGAGTTTGGAGATTATCAATGTCATTGTTTATAAGTTCCACGATGATATGCTCCATAACCTTGCAGACCAGGCTCATCAGGCTAATGGGGGTGGTAGTTCCCGGGGTCCGTAGTGGCTCCCCCTTTGTGAAGTGGGATAACCATTGCTGTGTACCATTCAGTGGGCACAAAGCTTGAGGGGAGACTATGGTTGAACATGGCACTTAGGTGGGGTGCCAGTTTGTTCTGTAGTTCATGTAGAATGCAGCCTGGGATGTTGTCAGGTCCCATGGTTTCTGTGTTCTTGGCTTTGGAGAGTGTGGTTTTTACCTGTGCAGCTGTGATTACAGGTACTTTGCATTCTTCCGGTATAGAGATGGGCCCTTTAGGGGATGAGAGAGGGGTAACGTTAGCACTGAATCTATCTGCCAGGATGTTGGCAATATCAGTTGGTTCTGTATATTTAGTGCCATTGTGCTGTAACTCAGAGCAGATCTGCGTGTTGCCATTGAGATTCTTGACATAGCTATAGAAAGCTTTGTGGGTGTCTTTAGAATCAGTGGCAATTTTGTTTTCGTAACTAGCTTTGGAGGATTTTATGAGGGATTTCAGCTTCTTACTGAGGCTGACAACGGAGTTCCTCCAATCATGGGATTTTACTCTTTTTTGCAACAGCTTCTTTCTTCTTTTGTAGAGTTTGTTTATAGCAGGGAACCACCAGATTGGCTTCCTTTTTTTGGAGGATAGCATCTTGGTTCTGTTAGGGATTGCATGATCCATGCACTCATGTAAGTGCTTATAAAGTGCAATTTTATAGGATTCAGCAGTCGTATCTCTATTGTCCGTCTGCATGGGTGTCATGAAGTTTGACACTTCTGTCTTAAGAGGCATGAAGTTGGCTTTGGAGAAATTTTTTACGGTGGTTTCCCTAATGGGGTGGGGGTGGTATGTGGATGTCTAGGGTGATTTGCTTGTGGTCGGATCTGACCAACGAGGAATTGACCCCTGGTGTAGAACACCGGTTGCCCATGTTGGTAATGACCAGGTCTAGGATATTGCTGCCTCTGGTGGTGGTGTGGATAAGTTGATCCCAAGGCATTGGAATTTATGAATTCCAGAAAATGTTGAGCATAAGAGCTGGTAACATGAGTAGTTTTCCCAGTTAATGGTGGGATAGTTGAAATCACCCATTATTAGGGTGTTAGGTTGTACCCTAATATTTTCCAGTGTATCAAGAAATGAGGAGTGGGAATGCTGGGGCATGGTAGGGGATCTGTAGCAAGCTACAATTTACATTGCCGTCTTGCCCAGAGTTAGTTGCACTTGGATAACCTCAGATGCATTACGCTGAACAGCTAGCCTGGAGGTGTGGATATCCTTAATGAATATGGACATGCCTCTGCCTTTAGTGATTCGGTCCAGGTTAGGTGGCCGAAAGGTGTGGTATGAATTATAGCCTGGTAATGCAGGGGTGCTCTCTGGAGCCTTGAACAAGGTCTCTGTCACTGAACAGATGTTGATGTTCTCCATTTTAAGGAGTGCCTTGAGTGAGTGCATTTTGAGGTTTAGACTTCTAGCATTAAGTAGCATTACCCTCAGATTTTCCTTGCTTGTACCTGTTTCAGTGGTGAATTTGTCATTTGAATCTTGCCTAAAAAAGGCACTATAGGGGTGGCAAGAGCCTTAGCCAGTATACAGAATCCCAAGGGTGACAGGTGCAGGCCATCTCTGGCAAAGCATCGTGGTTTGTCGATCATGTCATCCCAGGTAGACAGATACTGGATCCCCTTAGAATGACACCAGAAGCTTAGCCAGTTGTTGAAGTTAATCATTTTGTCCTTGTACTGTATCCTTCTGGGTGATGGCAGGATGCTACTCAGGGCTAGGGTCATATCTGCCTGGGCTACAAGATCAGAAAGCTCCTCCATGTCTCTTTTCATGTAATCCAGGGAGGTACGTCTCAGGTCATTCACACCAACATGGACAATGACAGAGTTATATTTGTACTTGCTGTGGAGTGACCTGAGTGCATTCATTATGTGGCAGATCCTGGCACCTTACAGGTAGCTGACAGTAACTTTCTCCTTGTTTAGCCTGGTGAGTGGAACATCAGTGTGCCTGACTATAGAGTCACCTATGACTAGAGTGTTGGGTACATTGTTATGCCTTATGGGCTGTGGTTGAGTGGCACACTGAGTTTGTGGGCTATGTGTCATATGGGTTGTGTTGGGGGGTGGAGGTCGCTTGCGTTTCTGCTTTGGAGGTCCCTGTTGCTTGGATAGATTTTTTTTCAAAGCCTCCACAAATGTAGGTGTGTGTTTTGTGTTTCTATGTGTGTGTTTTGGTGGTGTAGGTTTTGAGGGACTATGTGATGAGTATGGTGTGGTGCAAGTGTTTACTTTCTCCTCTTGACTGTCTAGTCCAGTCTTGGGTGAAGAGAGATGTGCTTCCAGTTTAGTTATATAAGTGCATTTCTCACAGGTTGTAGTGTTGGGTGGTAGGAGGAGAGGGTTGTCTGTGTACATGAGGCAATTGATGCATTGCCCCACGATGTCCAGATTCATCAGGTAGACAGGAGAAAACACCGGGAACTGACTCTTAGACATGCCTGGATATCTGCTTATTTATTAAGTACTAAAAACTGTTTTCCTCTAAACAAGTGAGAAAAGTTGAGCGCTGTAGTAATTTGTAGCTTATTTAGTGCTTACAATGAGTTCTGAACAAGTGGTGAGCAAAAAGAAACAGATTTGAGTGCTGAAACTAGAAAACTGGCTAGTTCTAAGAAATAAAATTAAGCTAGAAGACTTCCCTCCAACACAGAAAGGCTTGGGGGCTCAGAAGCGTACAAAGAGTCCTGGATACAGCAAATCTGTATCTGGACTAGACAACTTATAGGAAAGGCAGGAAACAAGCTTAGAATATAAAAACATATATATATATATATATATATATATATATATATATATATATATATATATATATATATATATATATATATATATATATATATTTTTTTTTTTTTTTTGTAAAGTGGAAAGGGGAAAGGAGGAGCAGAAGCTAACTGGGTTGGCCTTCTCAAATGTTCTCCCTGGATTAGGTAGAATGAGGTAATGACACTAGACTGAGAGGACTGTCCCAGATCAAATTTACAGTAGGGGCAGGCAACTGCAAAGCCACCAAGCATAAAAACAGGATACCAAGAGGGAGGGTGGTAAACAAAAATCAGAACAAACAAATCCAACCAGATGCTTAACAATTGTAAAAAAATACTACTCAATACCTCACACACAGTGAGTAAAATAAAAGTGCTATAAATAACTCAGAAATAAGCAAAAAACAGGATACTTAATGTTATATATCACAGATTAGTAAGCTCAGAGCCCTTCCTCCGACTTCCTCCGATTAGCTCAGTGTGAAATGGCAGAAACAGTCACAAGTTAACCTCTTAAGTAACAAAGTTGAAACCTAAAACAACTTTAAAAAAAGCTTGAAAGAACCAATGAGTTGCTTACTCCAAGGCGTAGTTCAGGCAACCCCAGTCAGCTAATGACCACAAACAATTCAGTCTCACTGAAATGCTATACTGGCTTTGCTTGATGTTTACAATGCAGTCATTAAGGACCTAAAATGGCACCATAACTAATCTAAGAGTTATGCAGTATCTGCTACCTGGGTCCATTATGCATTAATGTCTCTGTACCAGTTATACAGTATCACCCTCCTCAGATCATTATGCAGTATCAGCCTTCTGGGTCCCTTACTCTGTCTGACAATGTTATTAGTTGAAAGAGACATAACCCTTGGAATGTTATAGTAACCTACAACACAAAAACATCACTAAATTGGCTTTGGTGAAAAAAAAAACTAACACGTTTATAGTATACTACCAGTTTCAGTTATCTGAGATGAGACCTCCCACCAGGTATTCCAGTCTGAGCTACCTGCAGTTTGCAGGTGATTAATCTTAATTGACCTGTTCTAATTGTTATGACTCACCTACAAATGTTTGATTCTTTTCTTAAGAAAAACTACTAATATACAAAAGAAAATACAGTACAGTAAGAAATACACACCACTATACAAAAATGCAAGAAAATTATAAAGAAAACAAGCTAACCATTCTCACAAAGAAATTTATGGAAGATACTGAATGAGCTTAATCAGTAAACATTTGAAACAATTTATTTTCCCTTTCAATAAAAAGGCATAATTTCTTGCTCTTCCATAAGTTCATAGATGATTAACCTTAGGTGACCTGTTCTAATGGCTTTGACTCATCAAGAGACACCACACTGGTTATTTTCCTGTGGGAAAAATAATATGCAGTGGAAGGCACTGTGCAATGAGAAATACACCACAACACAGCAAAGTACAAGGATAATAATGAACAAAACAAATCAACCTTTTCACCTACAGCAGCGAATGGAAGAGTATGAGTGAGTATATTCAGCAAAATTTGAAGTAAATTATATGTCTTCACACTTTGTAAGACATAATTAGAAATTAGACCATTGGGTGCCGAAAGTCTCAAAGAAAGCCTTGTTTCTCTGGAATATGACTGGCACTTGTTTTTTTGAATGGATGAGGAAAGGGAGACTTTTGTAGGTGCATATTTATTGAGTTGAACTGTTCAGTTAAAACTACTAAAATGCATAGAATCAGAATCAAATTAATAACACAGTGAAAAAGACTGATAAATATGAATAAAGCCTAAAGGATAAAAGGTAAGTCTTAAAAGTAATTTGAATGTCTCATTTTGATGATCTATATGAGTGATGGCAAAGGGTGAAGCTGTCTCAGTGGCCGAGGGATGTTTCCACCCTAAATTCCTAAGCAGACTTAAAGAGATAAAGAGTGAGATAAAAATATATTAATTGAAATAAGTTACTGTAAAATAATTTCACCTCTACTTGGATTTAACAGAATTATGATGGAGAAATGCAATATATGGTTTATTTCTGTTATGAATGCTGAGTATAAGGAGATGGAAGAATTTTTAGATGTGTTTCAATAGTTAGGAAGACAAAAATAATGTTCTTCTTACTACATTGCAAGAAGTACACCTGGTCATAGAGGTGTTGAAATGTGAGATGGCTTCAGCAACGGATGCTTTTTCTCCATATTTTTATAATAAATCCTAGTGTGAATTTACACCCATCTTGATTAAATTGTTTCTGGTGGTGAAATATCAGTAAACCTTTTCAAAACTCTACTGGGCTTGTCTATTTACTTTTAATATTTACAAAAAAAAACGCCCCTGACAGTTAATCCAGTTACAGACTACGTTTTCCCTGGAAGGTGTGTTATTGTAGTTTTTATATTATTTTGGCATGCTTTTTT